>NW_018128087.1:153763-181218 GCF_001952655.1 Monopterus albus | reverse complement strand
AGACACATACTGTACACATACATGCATGATCACACATAACTATTTTTTTAAATATTCTTATGATTGCAAGAGATAAAACAATAGGGCTTAGAGCCTTGCTGGTACTGCTCAATCTGCCATACACACACACACACCTACACTTTCCATGTCTCCTGGGAGAGGAACATATGAATCTAAGGTAATTTTTCAAACACTGACAATGTATGTGATATGCATACCCATCACAATAAAAAGGTACAAGTGTTGGCAGCTGCTCCAATTGTGTGGTTCATTGCTAACCTAGAGATTCAAGAGCAAAAAAAAAGCATTCCTGGGCCAAGTCCCACTCACATACTGCAATATAATTGTCTCTTTCACTCAGATATGCTGATGGCACACCCGGCAAAACACAGCATTACACTCGCAGGAGGAATGCCACACCTGGCAGTTCTGAGAATGATTTTCCACCTTTTAAATAAGTGTGGTAGTGAGGCGGGCACAAGGAAGCAGACTGGCATGACTGAGCAGGTTCTACTCACAGGGGCAGAGAGAATAAAGTGGGTGTGGGGAGGGGAAGCAAAGTGCTTGGTGGGAAGGCAGGGAACAGAGGTTGGGTGGGGGCACACTGATTGGTGGGCTAAATGTATTCACTGCAGACGCAGCACCCAAACATTCCACTGTGACCTCTCTATCTGCTCTACCTGAGCCCCAGCCATAGGGTCCCTCAGTCACACTGTGACAGCTCTGAGCTGTATTAGGCAGGCTGGAAGCAAAGCAGGATAATCACATTGCACAGATAAATCAATCAGAGAGTGAATGAGATACAAAAAAGAAAAAAAAAGTCTTCTGAAGTGTGGAAATATTGTAAGCAAATGTAGCAGCAAAGTGCAAACAGTATTATAGCATACAGGTATGGGCAAAACAATACCACCAGTGCAGCTACTTCTTGGCATTGGAAAGTATATTCTAGTGCATGCAGATTTTACATCAATCTGTTGCAGCTGTTTTCTGCTTCTCATCATATGATGTCTGCTGCAAATACAAATATTTTGCAAAACTAAATCCAGTCATTCAAATGTGACAGCAAAATGTCACAGTGTAGCCAGACTCCTTGTTTTTCATGGATCTCTCAGAAACCACAAGTCAAAGAAAAACAAACATGCGTGCATATGGTGTATGTGCACCCATATGGAGTGACTTTCACAATGTCCCTCTGCTGTACAAAGTGATTCATACACACACCAAACTGTGATCTTGGTAAGGCAAACCTGCCAGACATACTTCAAAGTGACGACATGAGGATGGTTTACATACCAAATCATGAATAGCAGCCTTTACTATGACAGATTCAAAGAACAGACCTACTGCATGCAGCCCTTTGCTCAATGCTCTAATTCAATCATAATTATGGCACTCTCACCTACCAATAATGTTTACATATAAACACACAAATATACATGCACACACTCATGCACAGGTAAAGCTCACAAACAAAAGATATTCTCTCCTCACCTTCGTAGGCTGCGCAGTGATTCCAAACTTCAGTGTGTGACGTTTGGGTCAGTTTCTCCATTCCTTGATCGCTCTCTCTCTCTCTCTCGCTCTCTCTTTCTCTCAGTCACTCTTCAACCTGTAGTCACTGCATGACTCTAGTTACGTCTACTGCAGTGAACTAAGTCAGAGGAAAAAGGGAAGAGGGAGGGAAAAAGGGACAAATAAGTCCTGCCCAGACTGAGGAGAAATGCTTCCAAAAAACTCCCTCAGGAGAGAGAAGATTAGAACACTTTGCTCAACTCAAATTTTTACTTTCTCACCATTTTATGGTTTCCACATACTTCTTTGTACCAGGATCTTTTTTCTTTTTGTTCCCCTTTTCCCTCCAGCTTTAAATGTGTGTCAAACATTTTTGCCTTCTTGAGGTTCTGCCTCCCTCTTTGTCCTTCTTCCAGTTACAAAAAGATTCTTCTCTAGTTCCCACTCTTCCTGCTACAGTCTGTCCCTGCTTATCTGAATTTGCCCGAATCCCCCCACCTCCCTCTCTCTCACACACACAGACACACGCATTTGTTTTCATTCCTCGTGAGGACTTTACATTGACTTTCATTCATTTTCTGGAGACTTACCTTAACCATAACCGGTACTTGCCTAACCCCTTACTCTTCCCCTAACCTTAAACCAAGTGGTAATCCTAAAATTCAGCAATTTATATGGTGGAGACCAGCATCTGGAAGGCTGAGTCCCCACAGTGCAAGTAATACCAGGCACACATACACACACACTTTAATAATAGCAGGTGTGTCTCTCTCATCACACAGCTGCACTCCAGAGCATGAGAGTGAGGTAGAGCTATACTGTAAGCATAGTGAGCGTGTGTGTGTGTGTGTGTGGTAGGGATCTTACTGTAAGGCAAGAGGCTTTTTGGAGTGCATACTGATTCAACTGCAGTCTGGTGTCAAACTGAGACTATAAATCTGTGGTCTACTGAAAAGGTGTTTAATAGAGGATTCTGAGAAATGCACAGGTCAGTTCATGAAAGTCTGACCACTGCATGTAACATTCATAACATTGTGCAATATAACCTTCCAGACTGCAACACACACACACATCTTTCACTTTAATGTTTTAGTAGCCTTGACACTGTCTTTCCAGAATGTGAGGAATGCATTCCTTATTGAGCAGCAAGTATGTCTGTTAAAAGGTAAACCTACTGGGAGTCTCCTCAGGGGTCATGACTTTGAAGGAAAGGAAGAGTGCAAAAAAAAAAGATAAGAAAAGTTGGAGAGATTTTGAATTGCATGCACAAGGCAAATCATCAGACTTAATTAAAAAGCCTGTTCTAGATTAATGAGAATATCTACATTGTCTTCAGTACTGTATGTAGTCTTAGCTTACACATGTAGAGAAAAAAGTGACAGGGTCAAGAGGAGGAAAGTATATCCAGTCCAGCTCTTTGGTCATCTTGTAACTCGATCAAGAGATAAACCAGAGCAATGCTGACATCCTAATCATGGCCTTGACAAGCAGCAGCTTTCACAACACTTCCCAGCCCTGTGGGAGACCAAAGCTATGCACTGGAAAGACCCCATTACAGTAAAGAGCCTTTACAATTATTCCACTCATCAGCTTGGCCCAGTGTTATCACAGATATTATCACAAAAATGATCATCAGGCACATCCTCAACACATCTTACTTCATATGTTCACATGCACTCCCTGTCTCCTGACTCCAATAATAACTGATTTTACAATCCCTTGCTTCATTTCAGATTCTGTCCATTTCTCATCGGACTCCCTGGTAGATTAATGCTACTGGAATCAAAGAGATAGTGATTATAAAAGAAAAGCAGAGCAGAGTGTATGAGGGCAGCATGTGATTCACCACTCAAGTTATGAGAAAAATTCCTGTTTACAGGCACAGGGTCTTGACCTATGAGTCATCATGTAGTCTTTGAGAATCTGGCACAGCTTCCTCTTTCTGAATGGTGAGTCCTCACCCACAGACTTCCCAGTCCCCTTGTCTACTTTAAAAGATTTTTAAAGGGGGGTTCAGCTCTGTCATGGGTCTTAATGTGCTAAGACCCAACAACTGTTCACATATTTAGGCCAGTAACTCAATCTCTGCATGTACAGAATGTATCCAAGGGTTCATGTGTTTGTTTGCATGGCTATATATGCACATAAACGCACAGTAAATACAGTATGTATGTGCATAATAATGTATATACCCATGTATTAAAACTGTTAATAGATATGTGTGGCAATGCTACATAGTTTATTTGTGTGAGGATGTAAGCAGAAAGGTCATCTTTATCATACAGTGTGCAGAATTAGTGTGTTAGCATTACAATATCTGCTAATTGACATGTATACCATAAAAATCCAGGAATCAACAAGTTTATTATAACACATCCTATAGGCTCACCAGCCACGCTCAGAGTGGAAACCAACCACAAATGGGCCAAGGTTCCATCGCAGAGCAGCCGGCAATTCAAAACAACTGCATCTGTAAATATTTGTACTACATTTCATGGCAATCTGTGCATTAGTAAAAATACTCAAAACATTTCACTCTTAATCAAAACATCATGACTGCACTAGAGAAAAAGGTGAGCGTATCACCAAAGTTATAAAAATCTGTACAAAATTTCATGGCAATCCATCTAATGGCTTGTGAGCTATTTCTGCCAGGACCAAAGTGGCAGACTAATTGACAGGCCGACCTTGCCATCTGTTGAACTACTGTGCTGGCTGAAAACCCCAGGAAAACATATTGAGTTGGTCAGTGTTCAGCTTGTAGTCTGACATGTCTCCTAGCCAAGTCACACCTAGAGTTTGAACAAATCTGACATAGTGAACATCTGAACATCTCGACAGACATGACGTGGAGTACAGTAGTCAGACAATCTCAAAGTGCATCATTATTTACTCTACTGCAAGTGATCCCAAAAGGACTTAAGGTGAGGGAAAGTACTGTCAGGAATGTGTACCATGATGAGTGGTACACACACACACACACACACACACACACACACACACACACTCGCTGAGATATGTGGATCATGAGGTGTGGCACACACACACACACACACACACACACACACACACACACACACACACACACACACACACTGGAAACTCTGCATCCCAGTTCCAGTTAAGAGTGGAGCTTACGAGCATCTAGAGGGGGAAGGAATATAAAGGATGACAATGGTGATTGGAAAACAAGGAAAATAGTGGGGTTTGATTTCACTCAGCTGTGGTTTTGGAAACTTTTGCAACAACTAGAACACTTTAGTCATCACCAGTAAGATTTGCTCTACAGTGGCACAGGTCAGAAACACATTCCTGTAAAGTCAGTGAAGTAAAATCACTGGAAAATGAATCAGAGACTTTAAATCTTTGACCAAATTTGCACTTTTTGGTTTCTTTACTCACCTCCCAGTTCGAGTTACATTTGATTCTTTTGTTCCTCCCTAGGTACCAAAAAGTGCCCCGCTTAATAGTCAGATCTTTTAAGTCTAGTAGTGTTTACTGCACCTATGCACTTGTTTGGCAGCATCTCTCCAAAGATGAGCACTCGAGTACTGAAGATGCACTCAAGGCTCACATAAATAGGCTTCTGTAGAAAGGAAACAGTTTTTTTTTTTTTACAGCCCTCTGTAATCCTTTAACTCAACACATTGTCTGGCTGCTACAAAACCCAACAAGCTGTGCTGGTGATGAGATCGATGCCAAATGTTGGTAAACCAACTTTATAAGAGACTTAAAAACTCATCCAGTGAGATATGTGTTGTAGATCACATGATAAGTTAGCGTAATGTTGGGCTCATTATTTTGTAACATAACGTACAGTAGCTGATCAGGGTAACTTAAAGTAACTTCACTCTGAGTGACAGTGTAGACATCTTGCTCATGGTGCTTTGGCTCATGGTTATTTGCTAAAGCCTGTTAGCATGCATGATAGCTGTCAAATTATGCAGTGTTGAGAATGTTACAGATAATACTGTGTCATATTATAGGGCTACACAAGACAGATGTATCTAAATGTTTTACAGTCATTGCCTCCGGTTTGCCCTGAAAGTACACACTATCTGTATTTTTATTTCATTTCCATATTTATCTGCCGACTCTCAGAATTGGAAATGGAAAATTTAAATGGTCTGTAGCAGCACAGAGGTACACAGTACAAACTCACTTACACTGTAATACACAGGATAACATTCAACAGGAAACATCCTCTTGGAATACACATATTAAGTTGGGAACATTAGAGACTTGCCTAGTACTTTAATTTAAAGACCTGAAACTTGACTCACACCCCTACCTTGAAGACTTCAGACCCAACAGTATATAAAGGTGCACTACTGTCGGATTAGGGCAAAAAGAAGAGAAAAAGAAAAAGCTCAGAACAACAGGGTCAAGGTTTATCTGTTGAAGAACGGAAAAGAAATAAGAGTCACAGAATGATGGATGTCTGAAGATCATCCCCGATAAAGAGCCTATAAATAAAGACATATAGCCCTCTAGCTATGGAGCATGTATGTTGGTTACATGGGGGATTTCAACCGATAATGATTGGAATCCAAGCCCAGCGGTGCCTAAACTGAAGGTAAAGGAGTGTTTTTATGAAAGTGCACATAGAATATTAGAGCAAGAAAAGGAAGAAAAAAAAAAAGAGGCCGATCCAGAGAAGTCAAGAGCGGAGCCTTTGTTTGCAGTAACACCTGCCCTTATTATCAGTTGCCTCAGGAGAAAGGCATATGAGTTGATGCAGGAATCCGTGCATGATCATACTACAGCACACATGACAACGTAGCCCCTCAAAAATCTGTCTTGAGAAGTTCATAAACAGAGGCTTCAGCATCGCACTTTATGACTTTTGAATGGCCTAAAAAAAAAAATTTATAATACAGCGCCAACAGAACAGTGACTGTAATACTGTTCGTACGAACAGGTCTTTCCTTTCCAAACAGCCACTCTGCCTAAAACTACAGCTTTGTGGTTGAGTAATATACTGTGTATCTTATCTGTTATAATCAAAGACAGAGAAATAGCACAAGGTTCTTTAAAGTATCGTGAAAACAATGATTTAAGAGCTCTTTCCTGTTCAGGATGGAATGACATACACCCACAGAGAGTCCGTCTTCTTTATCTACAACATCTATATCAGTATGTTAATTCAGTTAGAAACCGTAGCAACTGAACTCTAGGGACGTTTCTACAGATGGAGGTGTAAAAAAAATCTCAAGTGAGCAATAAAAAGTCTACTGTAGGTGAACCTAAGGCAGGGTGGAGTGAAGAGGTGGAGAAATGTGGTGAGCTTCCCACTGCCCACCCAAGATTTGAGAACCACATGAAAGAGCAACTTTTACTCAGGCCTGTGCCCATGACAAAAATAAAAAGTAACACATAAGGGGACAAAAGAGAGCGTTTTTATTTGCTTTTTGAACAATGCCATAAAGTTTGTGAATAGTGATATTAGTCATTTTCAATATGTACAAGTGAGTGTGCATGAATATTTCATATTGCCCTTTCAAGTGTAACTGGTTGTCTTTTGCACTGTTGATATGTTTTATAAATGACTTTTTTCCATTTTGTCTCCTTTGGCAAAGTAGTTGACCGGTTTATAATATGAACAGCATACATATCTACAACAGTTTTTAATGGAGGATCAAATGAATACTGTCATGATAACGTTCCAGAGCTGTCAAGTCCTTACTAGAGTGTTTTAGGGTCTGATGAGACTTTAAACTAATGGGTCTCCAGGTCAAACCAACCTTCCTGGATTGTATTTCATTGTCCCTGTACCTGAGGCAACACACTCTTTGCATGTTTTGGTTTTCTTTTTAACTCCATACTATCTTTGGTCTGAACACCTGGTAGCTATGTTACTATAACTCTTGCTATTCCTCAACTGATACTGCACAACCACAGTTTGGGATCTTCATTCAAATAAAATTCTAAACATGTATACATTATAGAAAACAAGTTGCACCATCTAAAGTACAAATTACTGTCATTTCATAAACACACTGCAATGCCCTATGATACTACAGAAAAGTACAGCACAACCTGCAAAAATAAAATGACACTTGTAAAGCAACAGCATGGGTTCAAATGTTTTTGGTTACATAAACTCCCTAAAAAGCATTTATGCAACAAAACCATGTGACTTTATGTCCACAAAACAGGTCCAAAACAATGATTTTAAACACTACTGAGAAGTCAGTGCGAGTCTCGTTTTAACTAAGTTGCCTCAGGCTCCTACAGTTTGGCCTCAGGACCACTTGCTCCCTACTGCATTATGGGGGTGTGTCAGACAGGATGGGGATGAGACAGGATAGGATAAGGAGGACGTGCAAACTAAATATGGCTCTTGCAGCCTAGGCCACAGGGAGACAGAGAAGGGGACCACAGACCTCGGCAGCGTACAATTATCCAAAACAAGAAAGTCAAGCCAGCCTCCTCTCACCAAGACACATGACAGAGTAGAGCCAACGCAATATTTTACTGTCCTTTAGCCCATGAATCACATACACAGTACACAGTACACAGTACACACATATAGTATATAAAAGTATAACAGACACAGATGTACTGTATATATATACATAAATGATAATTCAGTGCATATTTTCAGAGTTCATATTGTGTTGTAGATTTCATTTTAAATAAATACAATAGTATTTTTGCCTAAAAATTCAACACTCAATAACCCATAATAACATTATATGTTCTTCTTGTTTTTGCTCATTTAAAAATAAAAAATCAGACCCTTGGTGGTGGCACTCCAAATTGTGGTTATGTACGACCCATCTGCTTAAATTTAACTCTGAATGTGTCCACTGTAGAGCTTGATTACAGTGCACCTGTCTTGAACACCAGGCATCACCTGGTTAATACCATCCCCACACTGAGGCACGACACATCATTCTGTAGCGGTGCAATGGGGAGACTGGGGAGATTGGGGTTCACCTGCCCCAAAACATGCAACTAAAAGTGATGCAGGAGTCACTGCACTTGAGTGATCCATCCAAAGACATAAACCCCATAAAACATCTGTAAAGAGACCTAGATGGCAGTTGACAGACACTTCCCATCCAATCTGATAGAACCTGACAGGATCCACCAGAAAGTATACGACAAACTGCCCAAATCCTTGTGTGTGAAGCTTGTAGAGTCTGAGTGTCCTAGCAATTTTGCAACATTTTGATCTAGAAAGGCATTGTATACGGTAAATAAACTTTACTTACTTATTTGAAACTAATTGCTGCTAAAAATGATTTCTACAAAGTACTGAATTAGTTATTTTTGTAAATAAAAGATTTTTAATACATTTACATAAATTTCTAATATGTTTTCACTTTGTCTTTATGGGTTACTGAGTGTAGACTGATGTACAAAAGTGGCAGTTGTTGGTATGAATAGTGTCTAAAACCACTGTGCATCACAAATGACTTATCATTAAGACTTTCCTAAAGCAAATACATAATATCTAAACCAAATAATACTACACTTAAGCATCTGAGTATGCACTTTGCTCTGTGTAGCACATGGCTACACTGTCTTTGGCTCGAGTTACTGGGAGTCAAAATGTGAAAGTCTGTGGAGCTGGCAGTCACTGGCATTCCTTAGGACTGGAGGCCTACAGAGAGAGACAGTACCTAATCCTCTAGCAAACAAGTGCTCGTAGATGCTCACAGTTCTACCTGTGAGGCCAACACAAGATCCAAAGATTGTCCTTGGTGTGACATATAGTTTGCATTGATGAAGTGAATGAAATCAGTAGCATTTCACTCCCCATCAGACCTGGAGGACACCCAGCTAGATGCATCCAGGCTGGACAAGCTTGAGGAGGCTCTCCCAGGTAGGGGGGAGAGAGATCAAAGGCCTGCCAGCATGCTCTGCTGGGTATGCTGTTTGCACCCATGAGCGTGTTACAGATGAGCAGAGGTGCCAGAGAACCATATGGGGTTATATAATGGTGCCAGGTTCAAGGCACACTACTGTGGACATAGAGAACATGAAAGAAAAGACAGAACTGACTGAAACTTGAGTTATTTCTGTGAAGGACTCCACTTCTGGTCAGAATGGCAAATGTTTAATTGTTGGGAACAATTACTTTAAAAGAGCAGTGAGGGTGTGGTTTATAATTTTCATCAATTTTTAATACTTCCAGTAAATGAGTCAAGAAATGAATCATTTGTGTAATTTGCTTCCATGATGTCATCCTTTTTTCAGGCCATATTCTCCATATGGAGAACATCACGCTTGAGAATGATTTCAACATTGGTGCATCAGAACAAATTAATGCAAAAAACTGAATAAAGTCATTTGATCGTATTGCATTAGGAGCCATTCATGAAATAATAATAAAAAAAAACTTCAACCTTACACTAGTGGCAGGGCTCTAGGGTTGGCAGTGTCAATCTGTTGGTCTCCCACTTTCATCCGGTTCAAAATATATCAACAAAAACTACATGGATTTCCATGAAATTTTGTGCAGACATCCCATGAGCTCCACAGGTTGATTTGAAATAACTTTGACAATCCACTGACATTTCTTCTAGGACCACTTGCAGATCAAAACGTTGTACTGCCTGGATGAAACATGAGGATACAGGAGACCATCCTTCACAGAAGTCTTTTATGAACCAAGATGCCCCTTTATCAAAAATCAGTTCATGATTGGGCATTTCAGATGTAGGATCGGAGAAGGTCTCATGTCATTATTAATGTGTTTTCTTGATTTGTCTCTCAATTAAGATACAAAGAACAGATGCTTAATGAGGGAAATGTGGATGCAATTAAAATGACACATGGTTCCCAAACATTGTTCCCTTGGGATGATGGTGATACCCTTACTTTTCCCTAAAGGTCATCATCAGGTCAAAAATATTTATTTCTCCAAAGTTTACTGTACTTGAGAAACACACTCTTATCAGCTGTGAATGCATTTTGTGTTTAGCATTAAGTGTTCCATGTTAGATTTTGAGTCACTGCAATTTTAAAATTTAATTACTAAGTCTGCAGATGTGCATACATCCTGCTGCAATTTATCTGGTTTGCATAAAATAATTATTCTGATGGCCTGGACTGTCCTGACATGTGTTGCATATGCCTAGAAAACAAAGGATGCGTTTTCTTCTGTTGAGTTTGGATTAGTTGTTGAAGAGAATTAGGACAGCGAGAACTTATTTGGCAGGAGGAAGGCTGTACAGTCTGTAATGACATATTAGTTAAACAGCCTAAAAGTAGTTCAAATCCTCAGTAAACATTCCCGTTATCATGTTCAGAACATTCATTCTGCCATCTTTTTGTTCAGATTCATCACCTTTTGCTACAAAAACAAAACTTTTTCTTTTTCCCCATTTTGTTTATCCATGGATTCCTTTAAAGAGAGTCACTTATTTAACCTCTATCTTCGTCTGTCATCACAGCGCTTGAGGGGAAATAGTGGAGAGGATGCGAGAGAGATGACATGTGAATGCTTTGTTTGACAAATCGTGAAACTTTGTTATTCTTTTTATTTATACGGAAAGTGTCTACCTTACAATGAGCCTGTGTACTATAACTGGGTGTGAATGTATATGTGCATTATACTGTATTTGTGTTTGTCTATCCATATGTGTGTCCCTGAATATGTGCGGAATATGGTCATCCCTAACAGCAACATGGAGTGACTGGGGATAAAAACCTTATTTAAAAAGAGACATTTAACAAGCCCTAGCTTGGGGTTGGTGGTATTATTGATACTATGTCACCTGAGAAAAAAAAATAAAGGAAGGCCTGACTGAGAAGGGCTGAAGAACATGGTAACTGATTCCAATAGGTTTTGAAGGCACCTAAAGGGCTTATACTGACGATGAGCCCATCCAATGACTGAGCTTAAGAGCTTTATATAGCATAGACTACATGACATTCATTCAAATATTTAAAAAGTCAACAATATATGTCAAGGTATCCACTATATTCCTCTTCAAACATACTAGACTCTGAATCCAGAGCTACATTCAGTTTACTAGAACACAGATCTCATTGTTGTATGTGTGGTCATATTGCAGTTTGTAAAATCAAAGATGGATAAAGGCTGTGATTTTGGAGACATATAATTTACCTGTTTAAGTTTACAGCTAAAAGTTAACCCTTGGTCTAAAACTGTGCATGAGTTACTGTAACCTACTGCTCTGAGTAATGCAGTGGGATGCTTTTGTTGAGAGGTATGGTTAGGGTGAGGGTAAGAGCAGAGCCAAAGGGGTCATCTCTGGGATACATCCTCCTCAATCAGGCCATAACTGTGTTTAAAACATAGGTTTCCTTTTAAACATATGCAGCCAGCAAGGCTTTTGAAACAACCAAAAGCTGGATTTGTGCTCACATATGGCTGGATAATGACCTCATGAAGTTTCATTTCAAGGATGTAAAGAAAACCATAGGCTTGGTTTCTCTAAAGTTGAAATCATTCAAATTCTAGCATTCAGTGAGCTTAAGGAAAATGTTATCCAAAACAGGACACCTGTGATCATGCTTGTGCATTTCTGGATTTCTGTAGGACATCAGCAAAGCAGAACTGAAAACTTCTGTCTGTTTCATTTAGTACTTAAATGGGGAGGATATGCTTGGATAGATAAAATGCCTGTGCTCTGTTGGAACCTGCATGTGTCAGACTGTCAGATTTTAAAGATGCTTGGTAAAAGCTCCTACAAAACAGACTCTGTGTGTCAAATATAGGATATTTACATTACAGACATTTTTTAACCTAATAATATTAATTTTAGATGTGAAACTGCAGAGTTTGCCCTATGAAGGTTAAATGGTCATATTTTTGTAAAGGCTCAAATTTCAGAAAAGGGGAATCATTAAAGCAGCAAAGTTGCATTTTAATAAAGAATTTAGGGTAAAAAACGCCAACTATATTGCATAATGAAATGTGGAATATTTTTTAAATATACATGTTTAAATATAATACATATTTTTTTTCCAAAACCTTTCAAACAAAATTTTCTCAAACCTAGACTGGTCATATATTGTATGGTGACAGGGATATGATGTATTAATTGCTGTGCCACAGTTCAGAACATGGAAAGAGCAACTGATTTACTACTCATGAATTCTTATCTGATTTTTATCGCAGTGTTGACCTGGGCCAGAGATCCATACCCTATACATTAATGAACCATTTGTCTGTCACTAGCAAACATTTGAGTGCAGTCTGCATGTCAGATCATGAAGCTGGGGCTCGACCTTTCAGGTCTGAAAGCTAGTCAACGGGTTTCTGCTAAAAGGGGTCTCCTCTAGATGGTCAACATTAAATACTACAGATGAAATGTTGGATTGACACTGTCTTCCTGTAAGATCTAGTCCTGTTTATTAATAGTCGAGGGTTATTTCAGGGGTGGCGGTGTTGGTCGACTGGTCCTCCGTCACCAACATCCAAACGATTATTAGATCAATTACAAATGTACAAAGCTTCATGGTTCCAGAGGATGAAGCCTACTCACTGTGGGGTCAACCCGACGTTTCCTCTAGCGCCATCATTCACATTTGTGGTTTTGAGTGAAATATCTGAACAGATGGATAAGCACTGGTCAGATGGATGGTCATGAAATTTAGTACAGGCATTTGTATTCCCCCACATTAGGAATGGATGACTTTGGTGAACACTTAATTTGCATATATGTAATACTTTGTTTTATATCAAAATACTAACATATTACATTCCCGTCAGTCTCAGCTCTACTTTGTGTTTAGTGACATTTAGCAAAATAACATGCAAAATATCAGCTTGTTTGCACTGTGAACATGTTAGCATGCTTGTGTTAACATGTGCATGCTAACACGTTCACAAAATACTACTGCAGCAAAATGTGGCCTCTTAAAGCTGCTAGCATGGGTGTAGTCTTGATATGGTTATATTTTGGCAAAACAAAGAGCTCAGTTAAGGATAGGGATGTGAAGTATGGTCGAGGTATAGTTACAGTCTGGAATATGTGGTTAAGGTCAGGCAGAGATCAGGGTTTCAGATAAATGCCTAAAAGGTCAACACTGACTTGAGGCACAACACAGGGAGTGTTGAACTGTATCCACCCCAGCCACTGACCTCAGCCTTTTCTTATGACACTGCCAGTGAACCTAAATCCCTGTTGTAAATTATTTGAAAAGAAATGTAATTCTAAGGAAAAGGGGTTGTGACAGCAGCCTACTCCATGAAGAAAGGAGTGGTTATGTATTGGTCCTTAATGATTTAACTGAGGCACATAAATCGGTGTTTCACTAAGATAATACGCTGTTACTGTAATTACAGTAAATACAGTAAATACTCCTTTTGCGGTACGTTTCGGCGAGATCTGAGTTTGAGCAGGGCAGAGCTGTAGACTTAACATGACTCTCTCACACCTGCAGTTTGAATTCAATAGTTTATGTTTACTAATTCACCCATGAACGTTTGTGCCGACACATAATCAGCTGTCCCAGAATTTCCACCAGTGAAATGACTGCTCATTCTTTCCATCTGTCTCTTCCTTTTTTTTTGCTTTTCTACTAGACACATTTTTCCATAGGCCCCAGTCACTTATCATTTCCTCATCAAACCACTCATCCTCAAATCACCCACTATCTTACACTTAATGTATCCTTTGAGACTACTGCGAAGCTTATATGCTAATCCTCTCTCAAGACCCAAGGTTTCATCCCTCGACTCCTTACTTATTCCTAAAAGCAAGCCTCTTCATTTCCACATACCCATCTGCCAATGACGCATCTTCTTTGAAGTGATCATTTTTCAGGTCTAACGCAATGATGGCTTTTATGTGGAAATGTTGCAGTCTGGAGGACATATTTTCCAGTAGCAAACACTATTAATGGCCATTTTTCTCCTCATTTACCTCCAGAATATGGCTTTTATCTTAGCTGCAGAAACGTTCCCTCTGACATGTACTGTGTCTGTGCATGTGGGCACATAGAGGGGAGTGTGCATACTGTAGATTGCGTACATGTTTGCATGTATCCATCTTTTCATTAATATAAGGGTACTAATGTTTGTAGATGTATTCTGATTGTCCATCCTGTAAATCTACTATGTTAACTTATTGCATGTCTGCCTGTCCTGGAAGAAGGATCCTTCCTCTTTTGCTCTTCCGGAGTTTTTTTTTCATTCTTTCCTTTTAATATTTTTAGGGAAGATTTTCCTTATTCAGTTCCAGGGTTTAAGGACATAGGATGATGTATTCTTTACAGATTGTAAAGCCCCTAAAGCCAAATTTATAATTTGTGATATTTTGCTTTACAAATAAAAACGGACTTGACTTTTAAATTGGTTCACAGTTTATGTCCTGTCCCCTGGTACCCCACCTGAAACACATCCATTATGTCTCCTCCACCCTCCATTGCTAAATCCCAGAAACAATTTCAGTATATCACTTCCATAGGCTATAAATTACACCACACTATTCAACACAGGCTCAAAGTGTTATTTATGTTCGTCAGTAATTCATCACATAGATATTAACAAACAGGAAAAATATTTTTTGTCAGGTAGGGGAGTCAGGATTTGTAAAATGGAAAGGAATAGATAACATTTAAAAATACTTCAATGATAGGGAGACGTTACACATAATAATAATGAGGTAACAGAAAATATCTGAAACTAAACAGAGTGTGCAGATAAGCTGTCAAAGTCTGAGGACCTCACAGGATGATTTGTTCAGTCGAACAAAAACAGGCAAAATTCCTAAATGAAACCCCCTGCATGTCCTACAACAAAAATCCACTGCAAAAATCAGTTAAAAACTAGATGTCGAGTTTTACAGAGGAGCTCTAACAGCCTGGGTGAACTAATAAATCCGATGGATTTGGTGAGGGGAGAGAGGGATCTCGCATTAGTGGAAGAGCATGGTGAAGCCTTAGGGAGAGCTAGGGAGGCTCAAAAGTCTCCTCACTGCCTCTGACGTTCTTTAACCTCTTGTGGCTTTGAAACCTCATGTCTTTGGCCTCTACTCACTCTCTATTTATGCAAGAAAATAAAGAAGAAAACGCTGCCCCTCCTAAATATGTAAACTGCAATTAAGCTAAATTCCAAGTTTATTTCCAAATGCCATCCTTGCTCCAGACCATGTGAGAGATTTGAGTCTAAAATTATCACACTTTTGGTCAGGAGGCCAAGACGAAGCCAACGCTAAAGATTGTGTCCTCACGGGCCACAGCATCTTTGTGATGCTGTGAAGGACTGAAAGGATTTTAATAATAATAAAATTGGAAGGCCATACTTCACAAGTGTCTCATTTAAAACTCCTCATTAACTCCTTATTGATTAGGACAGTGTACGAAAATGTGACTGCACATCTTGGTTGTCACAGGAATCAATGTTATACATTTTACAGTTTGAGTTGTGGCTCCTGTTGCTTTTAACATGACAAAAATGTTCAAGGTAGAAACAATATAACAACATCTTGTTATAAGTTTGTTATGATGAGTTACAGTACGTCTGTTGTTCTATAATCACTCATCCACTTGAGAGCCCAGGGACTTGTGAAGTGAGACAGCTTAACTAAAGGCATCATGTCAGTTTAACTGCTTTATGTTAGCATTTCTAACCAGAGGTCTGATGTCTGAAGGTAAACAAATAGCAGCCCACGCACCCCAACACATCTCTCTGTCTCCCTCTGTCCTTCTTGCTCTGTCTGTCTCTCCATCATGTGTTTACACATCGGTAGAGTAAGTGACAGGGCTGTAATCGGAAGTCTACTACCGTGTCATTTGGAAGACTGTTGTCTTTTCCTGGGAGCGTGGTGGTCAGCGGAGAAAAACAAGATTTACATCTCACAGGGAGGGGCAAGGCGTTAACCATACATTATCCCCTATTGGCTGTGGTAAAGAATGGGCGTTAACATGTGGGAGAGGTAGAGACGAAATTGTCACCCATGGGAGAAATTTTTATATCAAACACTAGAGAACCTCAAAACAAGAAATAAGTACAAACTGGGAAAAACATGAAAAATAAAAACACATATGCCAAACCACTCTGTTCGATGACCTGTGTGATACATTTTCTATTATGATGAAATATGCACTGTTTCTCTGTGAGTCACCAGTTTCTAATCTTTAGACCAGGTGTGTATTGTACTTACTGTGGCTGCTGTCAGATGTCAGTCAACTTTGGTTTGAAAGGAAATGCCACCTATAAACAAAAGACAGAGTAGATTATGGTAAGTATGTTTCATAAAATGTCAATCTGGAAAATCAATCATAGTATTTCAGGGGTCATTTTGTAAACTATATTTGTGTTTTCTTTTGTGATTGCCTTTGATATTGGTGTACTTTTCCACTTTCAGCTGGAAATGCAAAATAACAGCCAGTGCATGATTAAAACTTCCTCTATAGCGAGTTTATTACAGTTTTATTTTATTTTTTCATTCTCTCAATGAGAGATTTAAGCCACCACAGACCTCCTTTCACATCCTGGAAAGGATTAAACAGACATGTAAGAGTGAGCCTTATTTCTTATTGTGCTTGTTAGAAACTGGCAACTTGGTTAGAGGACAACAAAGTTACTACAGTGTATGAAGAGGCCTGAATGGAGGCACCTTTATCATCTGTTCATCATCTGTTGGTGAAGTATGCAGAAGAGACGCAGAGTGAGATGCACAGTAAAACCAAATGTATACAAGTATTCTGTCTGAAGACCAGTATAAAGCATTATATTGGGAAATACTGTATTGTTCAATTCATGCAAAGCAGTGCCTCACAAACAGTGCATGTTGTGCTGTTTATAATCTAACACTGTACTGGGAATATCTGGAATGATGGTTTCTTCAATTCTCTGTGCCGAAATGTTATCAAACTCCATTAGTATCTTTAACTCAAGATATTAAACATTATGAGAGGAAAAACAGCTATTTTAACCGATGAACAAAAAGAGTTCTTTAGCTCAGCAGTGCCATGTCCTAGTTTCAGATGAATCCAGCCAGACAGACACGACTAATCCCACACAGGTTCAAAGCTCTGCCAATGCACATGTGGCCTCAACCTGAACAATGCTAAGGAGAATAAAAGAAAAAGACTGAAATAGCCAAGAGCAGGCTGTGAGTAATGGACTGATCTGTCTTATTTTTACCAGTGTGTGTGCATGTATGTGTGTCTTTTCAGTGGTAGTATAATTCACATTTGCAATGAATTTCAGATAAGTGAGCTCAGCAAAAAGTTACAAACTTTTTTTTTTTGTTGGTCAGTGATTGTTGACTAAGATCGGCCACCCCACCATGTTCATTCCCATGACTCACCACCCCCCATGAGACCCACCAAAGAGTGGCTCATCCACCAACGCAGGGAGCTTACTAAGACCGAATGGCCAAAGAAGACCCACAAATTTATTAACATCAAAGCCAGACAATAACACATATGGGCACACACATACTCAGTCACACGCATATTGTATATTTGATCTCAGACACCAATCAAGCAGATTCACACTGACTCCTCAAAGATTTCCACTGGGAATTCATTTCCTAAACAATTCATCCGTCCATGAAAAGAAAGATCCAAGCCCAGCTTACAAAACAGAACACAACTTTATGAGCATTCCCTCTATAAAAGAACAATGTTAGGTACTATTCAAAAGCATCTACATGAATGGCCAAATAGTGTGAAAGTGCTTTGAGTGTGTTGCAATGCATAGAAAAGCGCTATACAAGTCTAAGACCATTTAATGATGACCTCAATAATAAACATATAATTGAATTTATACATTTATGACAATTTCACCAAAAGCTTAAACATTTAGAGCTTCATAAACACAGATGTTAGGGTGGAAGTGTTGCATTAAAGTGCATACAATTTTACAGTTGTGACTATTTAAGTGGCCGGTGAATGTAAAAACTTAACAAGACCATAACATGAAAGGTTTCCAGGCTCAGGGTTGACAAGCTCGAGTTTAATAGTTTCATTTAATAGCACAGTTTCCATTAACATTGGCAGAGTTCTTGCAATTCAACTATAACTCATATCTGCTGAGAAAAGTTGAAATGCAAGGATCAATCTCAAGATCTCATTGTCGAATCCTTCAAATAAGAATCACAAATAATTGGAAAATCAACATTGTTATACAGCCCTACCATTTAACTGTCCCTTAGAAACATTCCTCTGCCACTTATCCTGTTTTTTTCTTTGAATGACAGCATACACTACATAACCTTTTTAAAAGCTGCACTGTTGTACATGTGTAGAATCACATCGCACAATACACGACCTAAATCACAGCACATATAAAAAAGCAAAAAGCAGTGAGACATTGTATTTTCAGTTACAAGCTGAAATCATGTATAGGTTGATCATAAAAATAGTTTATCCTATGTGATTTATTGCGTGAAGTAGACTTTGTGAAGTAGACTCAACTTCAAACCCAAAGCCAAACACTCTCACACAGCAAGACATAAGAAATGAGTTTGTTCAAGTCTGAAAGAAGATCTTCAACATCTGTGCCACATATTGTATCACATACCAGTGGTTCCATATAAATTATAACCATTTTCACAGCTGAACTTAAAACATTGTGCACTAATAGCCAGGCAGTAATTCTGAAAATAATGCCGATTTTATTTTTTGGGTTTTTTGCATATGAATTTGATATTATACCTCTAAACCTCTGTGTTTTTGAGTTTACATTTGAGCACCTGCAACTTACAGTATGCCCAATATCATCACGCTATGAGACCACCTCAGCATGTAAGAGAGCAAAGGTAAACATTTCTCAATAAATTCAGCTGAGGAAAGCCCTGCTGGAGTGCGGCTGCATTGCGAAGGCCAAAGAGTGCTATACTCAATCTAATCAGTCAATGTGAGAGCTGGGGGACTCTCATAGTTCATGGCTGAGCACAGACATGTGGGACCCAGGCAAAAACAAAAAAAAAAAAAAAAAAAAAAAAAAAAGGAAAACCTTACACATCAACAGGCTGTGTAACAGCTGCACATGTTTTTCACTCAACTGATATCATGTGAAGAAGATTTGAAGAACCATTCTATTCAGAAGAGTCTAATTACTCTTCTTTGTCTGATTTGTTGTACTTGATTTATGATTCTGCAAGGCAGCACACTCATTATGAAGAGAACGAACGATGAAACTCGTATTTCATGTTGCGGAGAGACATCATGCCAACAGCGTGATTTTCCAACACAGCAGGATTTGGTGACTTAATGCCTTTTCCACTCCATACATTCTGACATGTCATAGCAGGAAAAGCACAGGTGTAACAAATAATATTAGTAATGGCTGTACTTCATTTGGATGCATCGGTGTCAGAGCCTTGGACATGTCCATGCTGGCCCATTGTCACAGCTAACCGCGTCACTGTAATAGATTGGAGCCATCATTAATGTGATTACTTCCACCTGTGCTTATTTGACAACTCAAAATGTTTGTTGCAATATACATATGCCTTTTTCAGTTCACACAGGGGGTGTGGTGGAAGATGTTTCAGGAAGCTGTTAACATTTAGACACTGATCGGGGGGGGTTCGGATGGGTTTGGACATTACATACTATGTGTTTGCCATGTCCAGGTCATGTTCAGACAGAAACAGGCGGCCTGATCCATTCTCTACCCTGGTTTGGGTAAAACTTCACAGCACATAACTTTCTCTAAATCAACAAATATCATTGTCGGTTCGTGTGTGAGTTAAACAAGGACAAACAACGATGAAAATTAATCAATGAATTTAAGAAGTGCATATTTTAAACTCACTGTTCAGGCAAGAGAATGATATCAATCTTCTGATCTCATGCAAAGAAGCTGATGGGGCTCAGGTGAGGATATGGTCATGACTGCAGGACCACAACCTTTACTCACTTGCAGACATGATTCGGCAAATGAATCAGGGTCATGAAAAGGCACACCACCACCGATTGTGAACTCCACAACTTTATCACAGTATTTTACTGTCAACGTGCAGCTGATATGATACTTATGCCTCTTTCACATTATTAATCTGGAAGATACTGTATTTCAGGCCTTTGACACATCTCTAGCATAAAGGTGAAAGCCTTGTATTTCACTGTCTGACACCATGTACTGTTTCCTTATGCATGTATCTTTAATCAGGCTCCAACTATCATTACAAAAAGGGAACTGGAATGAGGTTAACGTATTGATTGCACAAATAAACCAGTAAAGCTAAACAGATGAAAGAAAACTGTGTTGTCACTTCCTTGCTGTGCAAATTAAGAACCACACCAGATGTCCCCACTTCTCATTCATAGCCCCACAGGCTGTTTGTTCTCGCCTCCAGAGCAGAAAGCTGCAAAACCTGTATAATCGATGCCATTCCCAGTCATATGCAGCTTCAAAACCACATGTCATCGTCAGCATGAGCAATGCTGAATCACACAAAATGACTTGTCTGTACACAAAAGTTCATATCAAACTACCACAAATTTCACAGACTTTCCCAACAACTCTGTTAACCTATTAACAAAAGTCTCACCCAAGGGAAGCCAAATATGCTTGACTCACACGGAATAGTTACTGTTAACCTTCAGTCAACCACCAGTGACTCACAGCTGTCTCGGGAACTGCAGGCTCTTAATGGTCTAAAGGTTTTCCACCAACATGGTCTAGTCATGACCCCTCTGTTGCCTTAGCAGCCCATGTGGACCAACAGAATCAGATGCAGGGACTGTTGATGCCAGTCTTGACTTATCTCTGGAAAACATTCAGAAACAAATCTCATTACACCTTTGATTCAGGCATTTCGATGCTCTGGACTTCCTACACATATTCATGCCACTGCATATCTGTTTCTATTTGTTTCTGCTTAGTGTGCAGAGCAAACACTGATGTTTAAACTGTTCCAGGAGGGGATTTACTAATGTTTTCTGAGTTTTTATGCTCTTCTGAAGCTCCCCCACACCTTTTAACCTTCCAGGACACCTCCCCTCTCATAAGAGTAAACAGGCCTCACAGCACGCATGGCTCTCAGCCACTCAAAGGTCCTATAGCTGCATCCCATGAGCTTTTGGGCTCTCGATCCAGATAACACAAACAAATCAAAACAGTGTCATCCACAAACCCAGATTCCACTCTAGCTATGCTTTGGTTAACCTCTCTATCATGCTCAAGCCTCTGGGCCTTGCTGTCGTCCAGACACAAACACACAACCCACACAGCCAAACTCATAAACAGAGTACAAACCAGACTGCACTACTGCTCCAGCCAGGCAGAGACCAGAACAAAAATACTGATGTTGTCTACTTGTCACTGGTCAAGCCCTCAGTGTCAGTGACCATCCATCTCTGTGCTAAACATTCCTCGAGATTTAAGTAGACATCCATGCATATAAACAGTTGTGTGCAACTGGTTCACCTCTGAACACCTGAGGCCTCCATGAGTCAGAGAATCATATGGAGATCTTGTGTCTGTCAGAGCTAAACAGATGAAAATCAAAGGGCACATGAGTATGAAAAGTTATTTCCTAAACAAAACACACACACACACCAACATTATAGTTATCTAGTGCCAAAAATTGTCTGTGCCCATAAATATGTGCCCACGAAGCCTCCACAAACAAACCAAGAAGTGGGTCGGAAGAGAAGCTTTACTATGAATGACTAACACTTTGGCTGGACTGCTTAATTACTACACACATAGGACATGGTCTATCATCCTCTCCAAGTCTCTGAGTCACAACAGGCAGAAAAGCTTCTGCAGGGATGGAAAAACATGTTGAGAGAAAGGTTAAACTAAAGATAGGTCTTACAAAACTGCAACACACACATAGAGAAGCACATGCACTCATACAGTACATACTGTATAGTATCCACACACAAATATGTTACACATACGCTATTCTTGCTATTAAACAGATGTGCATTCAGCTATTAGATGTGGTTTTGAGAAATCATTTTCCTCTTATCCAGTCTGTAAGACATGTGGTCCTAGGCTTGAAATCCCTCCAAAACCGGTATGAAGTCCATCTGACAGTTCCCAGAAAACAGAGGACTTTTCAGAACAAGAGGGAGGAGAGAGACTGAGTTCTGATAGGCAGTTGGCCTATAGTGTATATATATCATGCTATTTGCTGAGAGGGTTGAAGCCCTTTTATTCACTTGGAAAATGTTTTTGCTGGTTGTTGGAAAGTCATGTCGTTGTCGTCGACAACCATCCTCCTCACTTGATACCCAAACCACACAGAGTCATTTGGCAGATCAACTTTAGCACATATATAATGTAGCCAGTTGCTGAAAGCTTCAATGGCATCTTCACAACTCTCTTAGAGAGTCTAAGCTAGTGTAGCCTGAGGTGTTAGTGCCTACTGTACACACCCCGCAAATGCACTCACTAATGTGTCATCTCTGAGTGTGCTGTTCCCTGAGCTGACGCACTGAGGGAATTTTGTGTGGGGTGCGGTGGGATTCCACCACTATATGCCATTACAACAAAGCTAATACCACTCTGCACATCATCACTGTCCCACCATAAGTATTTGTATACAAACGCATGCATGCAAATACACCTCAAACCACAGGCCTGCAAGTACATATGAACCTATCCACCTTGTTAGGATGCAGGGTAGAAGAGAGCTTTTAACTCTGTGAAGTGAAGTTGTTTTTGGTCTCAAGATATAAAAGTGGCCCTTACACACACACACCTTGCAGCCCATCTCAAATGATTCAAACTAATACGACCCCGGAGACCCTGTACTGCTATTATTCAGGCACAGCAGTGTTATCTGAAATCCATAAAGTTTTCCTTCTTAGCACCTAATCAGCTTTTCGTTTATGAGCCCAGGGAAAAGAAAAACACCCCTCGGGGCTTTGAGCAGACAAGCAGTGAATGCAGACCTTTAGAGATCTTAGTTTATTACCCTGAGGATTAAGCGGAGTGCTAAGCAGAGAGCATGATGCAAATATGAAGGGAAGCATGAGAAGTGAAAATAAGCCATGGCCACACGCTGAAACAGGGTTTGTGCTGTAGGATGGTGACATTATCAAGCAGAAACACTGTAATGCATGTGGGCACGCATGTGGGCACACACAGTACACATGTAATCAAATGCACTCACAGTCCATGAGGATCAGTCTCGTCTTTATCCCTGTCTTTGGCAGCAGTCACTTCCTCAGGATACAGACCAGTTTTGTTTAACTTCAAACACTGCCTCTCCCTGGTTCCTGCCCTGTACTGTTCCCTCCTCTCTACCCCTCTGTCTCCTACTATCTCCTATTATTTGTTCCATGGTCTTCCCATTTTCTCTTCTTCTCCAAAGAACCCAGGAACACAAACTAAATCAGGAAGACAGAATAAAGGACAGATTGACAAGAGAAGGAAACCACAGTTTTCTAATCTGCACTCGACAGAGAGAGAGAGAGAGCCTGAGCTGCCATTCCCTACTGCTCACTTCTGCCTATAGTCAAACCAACACTCGCCATAACTTATATCCTTACCCCAATACTAACCACAGACTCAACCTCAAATTACCAACCGCCAGGCATGACAATCTTGCCAGCCCACCCATACTTCAATGATGCCGCCACCTCAAAGCAGGACAAAGACCAACAACTACCACATTCAACTCTCTGTAATCAGCCAGGGCTCAGGCAAATATTGTGTGTGTGTTTCTATGTGTATTCACATAGACATGACATACAGGACATGAACTGTGCAGGCATGTGTCTTCGTTTAACAAACTCAAGGTTTGAAAACAGCTGATGAGCAGGTGTGTGTATGAGAAAGAGGCACAGGAACTGCTGCTTGTCGGCACGCCGTCTCCTCTCAACCCTTGCCAAAATCTTCTCCACCACAAACCCTGATAGCATTGTTGCCTCCAGTTACACTGTGACACCCAATCAGGTGGTTTAACAAAAGCTACATGATCATACCTACCTTGTTAGGGTCTGCCAAATTCGCTGCAGCAGCAACAGGTATGGACTTTATGAAATCAAAGTAGAGGAACCTGTAAACCGTGGCCAGAAAACACACAAATCATGTTTAATCAGTTCATCACACTGCTGAAGTGTGTCTAAATAGACTGAGAGAAGAGTTGGAGCTGTTTTGTAGTGTCTTGCCACTATGCATCATGACAGGCTATAATTATAATGATTTAAGAGCTGTTATAAGCAATCAATCTGCCTGAGAATAATGCCAGCGTGTGATCGGTCGCATCAGGAACAGCAAGTTTAAGATGAGTACGTCTGACTTATCATAATTGTTATCATTGGTGAGGTCATCATTGCCATCACTGTTTAGTTCCCCCCTCCAGGACCACAGCTTGGCAGCACATTTGCTGAAATGTGGAGGAGCTGCTGTAACTAATACCAGTAAATTCGCAAATTCATTTGATGAAGTCAGAGGAGGGAGTGTTTCCTTTGATTCCAGTTAAAGCAGGTGATTCATTCCATGATCATTCAGTCAGGTGCTAACCTTTTGAGTCATTGTAATAAATAAAATTAAAGAATGCTGCAGCACTGGTGTTTTCCTGTAACATGGGCTGCTGATCTTAAATTATATATCCAAAATTTCTGAAGTGACGGTGAGTTAAAGTCAGCAGTAAGTACACACTGTGTTGTGCATGTAAGGTCAAAAACTCTTATCTGGCACTCCATGGCAGTGGGAAAATAGTGCCACTTTTGTAATTTACTTGGACAAAGTCAGAAAAAGTCTGTGCCTTTGTTCTACTTTTGCATAGAGTTCATCTTAAATAATGGATGTTTATGGGACCAGTGACAGCTCTGCTCGGTGTCACAGTTATTCACCTTGTCCAGTACAGAGAGTTTAGTGCTCTGTAGGCCTACTTATTATTCCTGTGTTGTTTTCAATGCTGTGGCTCTGGACACAAGCAAATAGGAAGCTGACTGGGCGCTTGACATACAGTAAGATCATTGTTAATAGTGAATCTGCTCACTGTCAGTCAGACCATCAAATCTTAGGCATATAAATACTATAAATAATTGTAATTATCTGGAAGAAGAAGAGGAAGAAAAACAACCTGTGAAGCCTTCCCAGTCCTGTCTCAGAGGCTCACAGCTGTGGACGGCTTGAGCTGATGCCTGTAGCCTTGGTGCTTAGGGCTCTTATAAAGCCAAGGATATGTCTGCGCTGTATAAAAGACTGTAACCCTGGGATAAATCCTATCGAACATAATAAGCATGACCTCCTGCCTCCTAACATGGGATTTCTCCACTGACTCACAGCGCACTGATAGGACTACGTTAGTAAAAAGGCATTGATTTATTGTGTGCATGTGACACGTTATATGCTTATTTTACTTTAAGTACTTTCCTCCAACAAGTCTGCACTATTTCACAATAGGTTACATGTCCTTATGCAGCTGAAAAGCATTCAATGAAAGAACAATTAAACAATACCAAAATGTTTCTACATTTGATAACTCCAAATAACCTTTCCAGGCCTGGAAAATGCATTTTTAAAGTGACATGACTTTTCCAAGAATGTGGGAACCCTTGTAGTGTATCCAGGTCAGGGTGTATTTCTTATTCAGTCAGGCAGAGGGGCTGACATGTGTGTCTTTGGCTTTAACCTCGGTGAAACTGAGATGAAAAATGAGCAGAGACAGCAGGCTACCTGTTATCATTTCAGATATTTTCTTTCCACATACCAAGAGTTTAACTTCAGCAAATGACTGCAAATCAGATTAAATGCAGCAGCTCATGACGTTTAAATCAATTTCTCTTCAGGGACGATGGCCCTTAAGACAGTGCAGTCACAGAGCAGTCAGAGCTCCGAGTAGGACTACTAGGATCCACTTTAAATTACTGACCATTATTAAACACACTGTGATTAATATTGCATAACTAATTCCATGCTTCTTGAAAAATTCCTGTCACTGTTCCAGGAAAGTGTTCAAAAGATGTAGCAGCAGTTATTTGTCAGAGGAAATTTGGTTGGCTTTAACTGAGACAAACTGTACCAAACCAACAGATCATAGTATGCTATTGTGTCTACCTTAGCAACATTTCTGCTGCACATTATTTCATAACATGTACACATTATGGTGCATACATACAGTATGAAAGGAACTATTTCAGATTGCTCTGAACAGCTATTTAGCAGTGAAGAATTGTTTACATTTTGGGTGTGCAGACAAAACTATTTTCCTTTCAATACCCCTATTAAGTCTAAATTGTCTTGACCGCTAGAAATTAAAGGGATAGCAGAGACACAGTGGCAACTTGAATTGATCCTGCTGCTTAATCTCAATGTTCCTATTTACCTCACTATGAGCGCCAGACTGTGCTGTGAATCATGCCAATACAGAGTGCTGTCCTTCCAAGCTGTGGCATTGGAGACCTGCCCATACTGACCTTGTTTAGCCTGTTTAGCATTGCCTGGCTTTCTGGCAACTGAATGGATTCAAAGGTCAAACGGTCCCAAACAGGCAGCATTCTGCACAGAACAATTACCCGGAAACCAAAACAAAACAGCAGCACAGGCCTCAAAATAATGGCACCACTTAATTGGAGAAACTTGCAAAACAGCTACCAGCAGAAGATCACACATCACCTCAGACATACAGTGGGCACGGAAAGTATTCAGACCCCTTTAAATTTTTCACTCTTTGTTATATTGCAGCCATATGCTAAAATCATTTAAGTTCATTTTTTTCCTCATTAACGTACACACAGCACCCCATATTGACAGAAAAACACAGAATTTTTGACATTTTTGCAGATTTATTAAAAAAGAAAAACTGAAATATCACATGGTCATAAGTATTCAGACCCTTTGCTCAGTGTTTAGTAGAAGCACCCTTTTGAGCTAATACAGCCATGAGTCTTTTTGGGAATGATGCAACAAGTTTTTCACACCTGCATTTGGGGATCCTCTGCCATTCCTCCTTGCAGATCCTCTCCAGTTCTGTCAGGTTGGATGGTAAACGTTGGTGGACAGCCATTTTCAGGTCTCTCCAGAGATGCTCAATGGGTTTTAAGTCAGGGCTCTGGCTGGGCCATTCAAGAACAGTCACAGAGTTGTT
>NW_018128087.1:151247-153137 GCF_001952655.1 Monopterus albus | reverse complement strand
TTTTTTTGTAACCTTGGCCAGATCTGTGCCTTGCCACAATTCTGTCTCTGAGCTCTTCAGGCAGTTCCTTTGACCTCATGATTCTCATTTGCTCTGACATGCACTGTGAGCTGTAGGGTCTTATATAGACAGGTGTGTGGCTTTCCTAATCACATCCAATCAGTATAATCAAACACAGCTGGACTCAAATGAAGGTGTAGAAACATCTCAGGGATGATCAGAAGAAATGGACAGCAAAGGGTCTGAATACTTATGACCATGTGATATTTCAGTTTTTCTTTTTTAATAAATCTGCAAAAATGTCAAAAATTCTGTGCTTTTCTGTCAATATGGGGTGCTGTGTGTACATTAATGAGGAAAAAAATGAACTTAAATGATTTTAGCATATGGCTGCAATATAACAAAGAGTGAAAAATTTAAAGGGGTCTGAATACTTTCCGTGCCCACTGTATATGTACAGTTGCATTCATTGGCACAAAGAGTTATTAAACCACAGAGCATTAGAATGGTAGTAACAACACATCAACCAATCAGAGCACAGGAACCAGCAGGGTGATATCATATACTTTATAAGAAAGAGTCTCTGGCAATTTCTGTTAATAAAAACTATCAGGGGTCTTCCTGTTTTGTCTTCGCACCACTGTAAGAGCTGACAATCATTCAGGCCTGAAACATTCTTCAGCATGTTTTCTTTACACAGGCAATAAAGGCTGAAACATGACCTCTGCACAGAACCATGAATATGCCTCTCCTAGGGCTTCGGTAAGCATGTAAAATACAGTATAAGCCATAAATTGAAAATCTGGGCCAACCACTTCTACTCTCTCAGCTTCCAAAGCATTTAGCAATATAATGTGGTAAATGTGCAATAAAATGTTGGATGGACATCATCTGAAGGGATGTTGACCTTTAAGAGGCAAAGCATTGCAGCAAAGGCACAATAACAAAGTCTAATGATACAGTGTTAGTCTGATTGATTTATTTTAACAGTTTATCAGATTTAAAGTTCTGAATGAAAAAAAGGGCTTTTCAGAGATCGTCTGCTGCTCCTCTGTTCAGTCAGTGTAAACAGTACAGTAGCATATTTTAAATCAGAGATTGTCAACCATCAAATTATTTCTTTGTTTACAGAAACCTCAATATTAAAGGTCTAATTGCCATCTGGAAAATGTATTTATCTATCACAACAATTTGCTGGTATTTTCTAATTTTTGCTTTGATAAGTACAAAAATGATGTTTACATGACTCTGGCAACATGACACACAGTATAGATACCGGCTTTCATCAAACTCGATTTGACAGTTCTAGGTGAAAGGTTATCCAATCAGAAGCGTTATCCAATCCCAGCTATTTAAAAAAAAAAAAACAAAACCATTATTATTAGGGTTTCTGTTTGTAATGTTATATAGTGAATAAAACAAATGGTGCATAGAAAGTATAGAGTTGACCAGATATTTAGTTTCAAAAATGAGGAGACAACAGCTATTTTAAAAAAAGATATAACCATTATTATTAGGGTTTCTGTTTGTAATGTTATATAGTGAATAAAACAAATGGTGCATAGAAAGTATAGAGTTGACCAGATATTTAGTTTCAAAAGAGGACACGACAGATGTCCTTTAGTTAGGTTTGAGTAATTGTAGAGGTGCGAAACAGCTATTTAAAAAAGACACAGCCGCTATTATGTAGCGTGAGATGAATAAAACAAAAATGGACATACAGCTAAAACAGAGTAGTGATTTTGCACATTTTTGACCCATGGGGAACATGAGACAACGGATGTCCTTTAGTTATTTATTGGGGGTAATTATTTAGATTGTAAAAACAGCGTTTGCTCGAGATAAAACAGAGCCTATAGCATATGTTCCTCATCACAGAGCTGTGTTTTT
>NW_018128087.1:149360-149813 GCF_001952655.1 Monopterus albus | reverse complement strand
GAAAGAGGTGGAGGAGAAAAACACCAGCCAGCACAGCGATGACAGTAGCCAGAGGGAGGAGGAAGACAACAGTCAGCACAGTGATGACAGTAACCAGAGCAGCGCCAGTAGCACCCCAAGCAAGGATAACACCAGGGAGAGAGAAGCGTCTCCTCAACCGGCCAGCATAACCCCCATGGATCTTGACACAGTGAGCGAGGAGCCCCAAAAGGGGTGTGATGAGGAACTAGAGAGCGGCATCAGTAACACCCCGAGCAACGATCACATCGAGGAGATGCTTCTCTCTCCTCAACCAACCCTCACAGATCTTGACACGGTCCACAAGGAGCCTGAAGCGGAATGTAGCAACGAGCTGGACGGGGCTATGTCCAAACTGTTTTCTGACATTGTAAAGTTCCTCGTCACCCGCATCTTGTACACTGCAATTCGGGACCACAACGAATATCTGTGTTA
>NW_018128087.1:137294-138136 GCF_001952655.1 Monopterus albus | reverse complement strand
TCTGTACAACCAGCTCCAGACTCCCATCAGTAAGGATTGAGAAATTGGATTGTATTGCCTGGTCTAACAGATCTTGGAATTGCGTCAGATCGATGCCATCTGAGGCATTGGCAATTACAGAGACGTTTCTCCGAAGCACATCCCCCCTTAATTCAAGCTGGAGAAGATCTCCCGGGTTACACCTGTCTAACGCTTGTTGGATCAGGTCGGAGACAAACCCTATAACATTACCGTAGAAATTTCCATAATTTACTTCAGGCTCTTGATCGATATTTAACAAGCGTCTTATTTCAAAGTTGTTCAATCTCGCTCTAGTCACGGTCGTTGTATCAGCCGGTGTTTGATCAGGTTCACGCGCGACTTGCTCTGGTGAGGAAGAGGAGGGGGAAGGCTGTTGATCGTTTTCTGGCTGATTCTCTTGTTCATTGTGAGCGTTATCGTGGGAGCCCGAACCCGTCTGGTGTTGAGATGAGTGTATTCGGTCCAGCAGATTGTTTACAGCCTCTTATAATAAGTCAAAATCAGAGGCACTTGCCTGGTGTAGAGGAGAAGTATCTGGTGAATCGTAACCCCCATCTTGTGTCGGATCCCTGTAATTGTACTCTGAGGATGTATTTGGCACATTGCCTGAGTTGCTTTGCGGGCTAGTGTTTATCAGTAATCTGTTTATTAACGCGTCTAATTGATCAAAATGAAAAGTAATATGCAAAACACTCAATAAATCCAGAAAGGCAAACAGAAAAGCAGATTGTTTACAGTCTCTTCTAATAAATCAAAATCAGAGGCGCTTGCCTGGTGTAGAGGAGAAGTATCTGGGGAATCGTAACCCCCATCTTGTGTCG
>NW_018128087.1:130309-136545 GCF_001952655.1 Monopterus albus | reverse complement strand
GGGAGGGGAGGGTGGAGGGTGGGGGGGCTTGGGGGCGGGACAAAGCTTCTGATTGGATAACCTTTCACCTAGAACTGTCATATCGAGTTTGATGAAAGCCGGTATCTATACTGTGTGTAACATGCGTTGGCTTTAGTGCTTAACCATCTCAAGATCCAGATGGAAATGCACCCAAGCGTTGATGCACTAATTGTCAATACTCAAACCACTTCCACAGTTGGTCATGGGTATAATGTAACCAGCAAAAAAAAAACAAAAAAAAAAAACAAGCTAGAAATGAAACTGATTTTGTTATTTACATTGTACAGTGATTGTGTAGGCAGACATGGTAGTAATGACAAAGGCTATAGTATTTTTAGCTTTATACACCGATGTGATTGTGTTAAATCTGTATAAGAAATGGCAGTTAGGTCTAAATGTGGACCCAAAGGAACACTTTGACATTCTGGGAAATACAGTTGCCTTTCCAAAAGTTAGATGAGAAGACAGATGCTATACTCCCACATCTCTCTGTCTCAGTATACAGCTTGAGCACAGAGCTGGTTAGCTTAGTATGTATTTATTCTGTTTTTATTGTTGTGCACATCGAGGGCCACTGGGCTGGAGTCAAATTCCTTGTATTTCTGATAATACTTTGTAATAAAGTTATGCTTCTGAAGTCTGAAAACAGGGGCAACAGTTCTGACTCTGTTTGAAGGTTTTAAAAAAATCCACCTACCAGTGCCACTAAATTCACATTAAATTAACATGTTATAGCTTGTTTGTTTGATCTGTACAAAAAAAGAAGTGTGAAAATTACAATTTGTGGTTTCACAGTGTGGGTCCTGCTTTTGTTACTTTCATGCTGAATTTCTAAGTTAAATTGTTCAATTATAATGTGAATATACCTGTAATTTAAATGGTTAGGAATGACTTAGCACACCTACTACTTTACAGCAGAGCAGCACTTTCCTAAAATATCTCACAATTAGACGCTTTGTGCATTGTTTGATGCATTTTTCTATAGACTTCATAAAAAAGGTTTAAGGTCTTGGTTAGAGTTGTAAATCAAGTTCTGTGTGCTTGGCAGCACACTATGTAATACTGGGCATGTTGCTGATATTTAATCTTGGATGACACAGTGACAATGCCTTTTGATTTCAGAGTGACTTTAAAGCTGTATAAAAATATGGTGAAGTGTAGAATAATAGCAAGTTGGCAGCCACAAAGTGGTCAAACAGATGTAAACATTGAGCTTTTCACCAAACCCTTAACAATCACTTCTAAGAGCTAAAAGAACACTCCAAAGCTCAACAGTTACAACTGATATTAATAACTAATTTCTAGAAATATCAGCAGAAAAAAAAAGAAACACCCTGACAAGTCTAAATCCAAACACACTACAAACAACCTGTATCAATAAATGCTTCAAAACCAAACCACAGAGAAAACAAATGGAGAGAGCTCTCACACACACAGTCCCAAAATAAGAAGTGTTACACTGCAAAATATATGTTGCTAAATAAACCTAGATATACTGTAGCTAATAATGTAATGTGTATATTTATGTTTGCTATAATTAAACACAAGAACAGAGTTTTAACTTCTTCTGAATTCTTTGCACTGAAAAAATAAAATTCAAGAGAAACAAAGTTAATCATAATGACATGCTAGTGGTGGTTTTAGGACAGGCCATCTCTCTTTTCTTCACCAGCATACTTGCTGTTTTCAGAACTTCAAATCCAACTGTGCCAAGGTCACAGGTGATGACTCGGTGTCTGATTTGGACGTGCTGACATTCGCTGACTTCAACTGACCCACGTCTTTGTTTCCCTCGTTCAGTGGCTCTATTTTATCCCTTACCCATTTTCACTTGCTGCCTCTCATCAACCCAATCCGTCCTCTTTTCAGCCACGTACTTTACTGCAGGGAAAGCTAACTGAAATAATAGTTCATATAACATACAGGTTTGAGGCAGATAGGAAAAACAAGGAGGCCTTGTTAAATGTTGTGCGCAATCAGTGGATAGAACCTGTAGCATGTGCACACACATACACCTGTGTCCATTCACAGGGTGCTTTTTTGTGCTGGTTGCATATAGCATACAGTGCTTTTGTTAAAGCTACAGTATGCTAAGTCATATTTTTGATTGTGGATGTCCTTGTTGTGCTGTTTCTGTTGCTAACAAGTGCCCTTAAAAGACAGTTCATGCAAGTCACGGACGGATGCATCCACAGAAAATAGGAATTTCAGTTCCTTCATTTAGGAGCACAGACAGTATCAACACTCTTATGAGGACTTCTTTCAGCTACAGTACAGTGGTAACCATGGTCAGTTAGTTTTTTGCAGTGTCTGGTAGGAAGAATTCAACACTGGGTTGACTCATTTTATGCACAGCATTTCTACAGTAAATAGAAACCTGATTTAATTAAATTTATTGCACAGTTGTCAGCTTTTGGTCATCTTCCCAGTGTCCAGACATCATAATAGGATGATGTTTTAACACTGTAATAATATTTGGTTCATAATGCTATTTATATTTCGGATGTTTGTTAAACCACCATATAGAGGAAAAAGGAAATGCAGTGGATAATGTAGCAGAAAAAAACAAACACTACATCTTGGCTGAGATCAGAATTTACTGCCTTATTGCTCAAATATGTCTGTGAACATAATAAATCAGCCAAACACACCGACAACAAGCATATGTACAGTTAGATTTGTTAGACTGTTGTGGAGTAACTAGTTAGAGTACATCTAACTACAGTAGTTACAATAATTAGGTTACAAAATAGTTGTAACTAAAAGCTTAGAACATTCATTCTGGTGCTTTGCATCTTTTCACTGTGGACGAATGTCTTCTTATGGCATATTTCTGGACAACCAGCAAACCCGCTGGGACAAATTTGAATGCAACACCATCAAGGCTACAATGGTTTACAAGAAGCTGTCTCTACATTTAGATGGGCTCCATTCATTTGGTAGTATGCCTTCAAATTTTGAGGGCTGTTCTTGACTAGTTCACTTGTCTGACTTTGCACCACCCTTCTGCCAATCAAATCAGTGTGCATCGCTCTAAACAACCTGAGTCTGCCCTGCCTGGTTGTGACTAGGTGACAACACCAAGGCTGGTGGCCATGGTTGACAAGACCACACTTCAGTGCTGGAAATTCAACAATATTTTCCTCCTGGAATCAGAAAAGGGCTCTAACATTACAGTACAGAGTAAGGCTTGTTCACCAGCCCTGATAGTGTTGTCAGCCTCAAAGTGCTCGGGGTTGACAGCCTGAGGAAACACCTACATGTAAGTTAATGTAACCACAGTCCTGCCCCACCACGTTATTTCTGTGTGCTCAAGATGTAATTTAGCTTTATTGCTGTGTGCCCATCCAGTAAGCTACATACTGTATGACCTTTCAGCATTACTTTCCAGTCTAAAACATTTGTTAGAACAGTAATCTAATCTAATACGTTACATTACTCTAATAAAGTAATTAAAGTAGTTATATTACTTATTATATTTTAACTAGTAATCTGTAACCTATTACGTTTCAAAAGTCACCTTCCAACACTGATTATGGATGTTACTATACAGCGCCCTGTGGACAAGATCAGTTTAAGTGTGATTTAAAAGGCCACTCAGACAAAGCCCTGTAGCTTTGACCTGTGAGTTCAACAGAGTATTAGCCTTTCATTTACTCATTGGGGCGGTAGAGTATTATTCTACTCACAATGCTGTGTTTGTGCTTAACACAAAATATGTTAGAATCTTAAAAAACACAAGCACTTGTCAACTCATTCTTACACGATGGAGGATTCCTGGTCAGAGATCAAGTGCTGACATATCTCTTATGCAGTCAGCAGTTTTTTTCATGGCAGTAACGGCCCATTTAATGACTGAATCAGAATGGCAGCAGCCACTTGCCATCTAATGCAGTGATTGCTATTCAAAGAGGCTTGACAGAGGTTTGAATGGGTTCTCACATCTCACAGAGCCAGTGTCACCGGGAGGATTAGGTGTTTCCAACATGAACCGTTATAGCTCAGTGAACTGCCTTGAGAATTTCACAATACTGTGATGCTGTCAGCCCTGTCAATACTGCCAGTACCATCAGGCTTGCAGAAAGAAAGAAAAAAAAATACCTGAAATCTCCACTCTAAGCTTTTCTGATTTCACAGTTTCTACTGTCAAATTCTCTGCGAGCGAGAGCAGAGGTGCACAAAACTTGCAGAGAATCGCATTCTAAATGATGTGTTTCCTGTCAAACAGCGGCTTCTCCAGACATCACTATTCAGTCTGTGTATACCATAGAAAGACATCTTACAGTAGTGGATCTAAACAGAGCCAAAAATACCCAGAACAGAAATACAAATTGTAACCTGACATCAACTGTCTACTTTTGCTGTCTAACAAGGAATATGTGAAGATGATCACTGCCTTTTGTACAGATTACATCAGCATATTTATATATATATTATATGATAAAAAACAGTGAGCCATACTCATTTTAGAAAGCCAGCTGCCATTACATAAATTTAATGTTCTTGAAGTATTGGCATCAGTGGCATTTAGTGAATCACAGAGTGGTGATAATGTAATGTGGTTATGTACAAAACCATTGCATTTTACATGCAAAGCAAAGTAGTTATTGACTGGACCCTTCTCTAAAACAATTCTACAAATCATCAATTAAAATGCACTTGACCTGAAATCCCCATCTTAGCATCTGAAGTTGACAAGCTGGGGTTGTGACCTGCCGTCAGGGTGCCACATTCGCCCGAGCTTAGAGAAATCTTAATATTCACTTACTGTACGTTTGACACAGCTGACTTCACTTATACAGTTTCCTTAAAGAACTTAATAATTGTTCTGGGCCATATTTAAAAATGTGAAATGTTTTCTAGTCAACACAGGCTTCTGAGGAAGATTAAACATCCAATTACAGCTTGAATAGTTTCAGTTTCAGACTGTCAGATAATAATCTAAACTAGACCCTTATCTACATGATAAATGAGCAATGTTCTCTAACCTCTACTTAACTCTTAACTGATGGGCTACGATAGAAGCATTGTATCTCCATTGAATCACTGTTGGATAAGTCTGAAGACAGAAAAAAATACATATAATGCAAATTACCACAGACCAATAACTTTTCCGAAACAGAGCCTACAGATGGAAAGCATGCATGAAGCCGTGGCCAGACAAACAACAGTGCTGCCATCAAATGTGAGGACCAAGGTCTGAAAACCACCAGAACACAATGAGCTGAACCACTGAGTGGCCACGTGGCCTCTTGGACTGTAATAGGACCAGAACCTCACCACAGGTTAAATAAGAGTGTGACCAGACTTTAACTGACAGATCCCAAAATTTAGAACCAGAGTCCCCAACAGAGAATCTTGCTTTGGCTCTAAATGTGGCGTCAAGGCTGTGCAACAGAGGACAATGATAAACTGTTCTGAGTTTCTGGTATACCTCAAAAAAACTACAAAGGAGAGCCAGTGGAAATATATTAGGCAGTACCAGTATTGCATTCTCTGTTTTGGTCTGTAATACCCACAGGTCCTTCCATGGCTGTCCTTAAAAAATGATATTTGGGCATGAGCTGGCTTAAGGGTAAAGATTTGGTGAGGAGAGACAGAGAAGTTAGCAAAGAGCTGTAATATTCTGAAAAAGGCAGGAAGGCTAGTGGACTGAAGCTTAACCATCCACAGAGTGAAACTACAGTTTCAAGGCACAGTGCCAAGAGGATGTCCGGCTAGTGGTGGCAAGGGTGTAGGCTGAGGCTGGGTAAAGAAAAGACCAGAGGCCTGGAGCTGCTCCAGCAGTATGAGGTTCTGGATGAGGTCCAAGCCAGCTGAAGAGTAGCAGAGTCAAGTCCTACAGTAACCCAGATCTGTGCAGTCTGACTGTGCTGCTGACAGATTTATCAACCTGGGCTTGGCTTGGCAAAATCGCTTGCTTAAACTGCAGTATATCTACAAATGTATCATTCCCTGTAAGCGCCCCGCTCTGTTTCCTCTGATGTTCCCTCACTTTCGTGACCATATTATTTCAGGAAAAAAAACAATCCACTACACCAATCTATTCATATCCATGACTGTGTGAGTCCATGGCACATCTTCCATTCAATCGCTACCTTATGCTCTAGTAAGTCTTCCAATAACATCAGCTATTATTTTTTAATCTATTAATATTAAAGCAAACTCAATATGACTAGCCATGGCTGGATGGGCCTTCAGCCGCAGCCATAAAC
>NW_018128087.1:121267-130177 GCF_001952655.1 Monopterus albus | reverse complement strand
CCCCCCCCCCCCCCCCCCATTCTGACCCAATACTTTAATATACTGAAAGGAGTTTTTAAAGAATGTGGCGAGCAGTAGGCTAATTTATACCTCTGACTGGCTAGTCCATCTCTGACCATACATGCGATCAATCATATGAGCACACACAGCCAAGAACTTGTTTTCTCTTCAGTTGATATTTTATAGCATTGTAAGTGTCATTTTTTAAAAGTTCAATCAATATGAGCCCAGATGTGAAATCACTAAACTTATTCAGGAGAAATGAGTGTTTCTATGTCGAGAAAGATTGAGGATATCATTAAAACAAAATTATAAAATACAAACAGCACCTTCTCACAGTTCACAGCAGTATTGTATAGCACTAATATTAAACAGAATTCCCATCCCTACTTCCATACATGCAGTATATGTTTCTCAAGGTATTATTTTCATAGGAAGTTGAAGTGGTGTCAACCTGGGAGGTGGTGTGTGAATGGTTGTCATTACAGCCTTTCCTCAAGTTGTGAAAAGGCCGTAATGTGTGTAATGCACTGGATGTTTGACAGCCACTCATTAAGTCAGAATCATTCAGTCAAACACATTTTAAAAGTTTACAGATGCAGGATTTAAAGCTCTTGGATAACAATGGTAATTTTTCTAAATGCAATGACACTTGACCCTGCGGCACAATGGTGGTAATGAGGTTTTACTGTGAAGAGCCTGGTGTTTGTTTTTCCCTTTCAAGCTTCCAAGAGAGTCAGACATACATTAAAAAATGATAATAGATATAAACTACACATGAATAAGAAGCCACGAGAGTTTCCAGTGGACATTCTGACCCAGCAAATTTGTCAGAACCGATTTGCCACATGTTCCCATAGCAGTCTAATGGAGAAAGTGTCTAAGACTGTACTGTGAAACCCTCCCATCTGTGCTTTGTCCCACTGCCAACCATATCCATTAGACAAAACCTCAAAGGGTCTAACTTGTATTGTTTCATGTGAATCGAATACTCAGTGTTCAGAATATATGGCCCCTGATTCCAACTTCACCACAAACATAACATCAAAAACTCAGTGTGGCTGGAAACTCTGTTATGGTTCAGCCTGAAAGAGGGACAGATAAAAGTGGTGGTTTGTTTCTATCACTGATAAGACACTTTTCAATCACTCTCCTCATTGTTTCAACCTCTGCCACATCAGGCTTTAAATAGACATGAAAATCAGTTAATCATTTTTAGTCAAAGACTAATAAAATAATAGTAAGTTAATTAATTAGCAACAATCAGTGAGTCTTTAAACTAACGGCTGAGTTATGCATTATTAATGAGTTTGTCGATACAAGCGTATAAATGATGATCCTTTCCCACAGTATCAACATTTTACTTACCCTTGAGCTAGTGACTAGCCAGGAAATAAACATCCTCACATTTAAATACTTTTTTGATCCAAAGCAGCAACAATGAAGCTCATTTTTGCACAGTCTATCAAAAACATCCACTGGACTCTTTTATTCCAGTGTCAGGTTACATATTTCACTTTAGCAATCTGCAGAAGAACCATCCAGCCCAGGGGGGATTAAGAACATGATGGAGTCTGAGTGGTTTCTGCACAACTAAGTGTCACATGAAATTAACTGCACAGCATTTTATAAAACTGAAAACATCATGTATGAGGCAGAAAAAAGTGTAAATATGTCCTGTGTGTGTTGGGATCAAGTCTACTAATGTCAAGAGTTCATTTTGCTGATTGACACCAACATCATAGTAAAACTCCTGAATCGCATTTTGTCTCTTGACAAAATAGGGATTTAAACACAGGAATCCTTAACTAACCTGGGAAGAGAGAAAGGCCTTGAGTATGTATATTTGATTTGTTCCAGCTTCGTTGCTGAGATAAAGGGCCACGCTGACATTTATGAGCATTTTTGGCTATATTTAGAAAACAAATAGGAGCTGAGAGAAGAGGGAGATAGCGGAGATGGCCATTAGCTGCTCTGCAGACTTTACAGATCTGTCCAGCAGATAGCAGACTCACAGCAGGTCACATGCACTGGTGGCAGCACAGGCCATTGCCCAGTCACTTCACTAATAGGGACCAATTACTTTAAGATACAAGTGTGCGTGTGTCTTTCTGTGGTTATCCCCACAGCAATACCACCGCATTTCACTAAAAGGGATGTATGAGGGTTAAGACCTATGGGTAGGATTAAGGGTAGAAGTAGGTTTAGATTAGGGTAAGGCTATGTTTGGTGCTACTGAGGTACAGCATGTCACATCCAGTGATCTCAAAGGGCTGTTTTTTACAGATCTACAGTCTCATTAGTACAGCAGCTCCTCCATTAGCCATGATTAAAATGCTCTCATACCCCTCTTCTCCCTCTCCCCATACTCATAAAGGTTGCGGCTTGAAGGATAATGAGCTAGTTTATCTGTCTGCCTGTGGACACACACCAGTAGTAGGCCTAGATGTCTCACCTTTTAACCTGCAAATACTTTTAAAAATGTGGGTGAAAGTTGTTTTAAGAACATGAACCAGGACCATATTTATAAAAAGATCCATAATATGACCCCCACAAATCTGTCTCACATGGTCTCTCTCTCTTGATCTCTCTCTCCTGCCAGACACATTAAGGAATGTATCATTCTGTGTACCTTGGCAGCAGATCAGCACTGGTTGGCTGAGCTAAGTGAGCGTGGCTGCATATGGCTATCAGCTTTAACTGCTGCTAATAAATCTCACAAAGGGACCATAAAGGATCACCCAGCACACCAACCACCTCACCAGTAGTTTTGGCTGCATCTGCTGAAAAGACAAGCACTATTTCAATATCAGTAAAGATGACTGGCTTGCTCACTGTGCGTTTGGCCAGAAAGTGCCTCAGGGTGTCGGATTTTGAGTCCATCAAAGTTTAAAGTAATAAGGAGCTATTCTCAGACCTCAGTGAACCACTCACACAATGGTCTGTGGCCTATCTGAGTGCAGTCAATGTACGGTGGCTACTGTGGTATACACACTCTTCTCTAATCATGGACAGACTGACAATGTGCATACAATAATAAAGACAAAGGCAGAAAAGCAATTGCTTGTACTGTGTTTGCTATTAAATTCTAAATAGTCCCATACAGGGCTCCCACTTTTTCTTCCTGACCTCCTGACCTCACTCCTGTAGGTGTAAGTGTAGGTCGTGGCAAGCAAATAAGTTTATTTTCCAATTTGTCAAACTGTTCCTTTAACCCCTACCAATTTATACACCAGATGACGATACTAATAAAACCATTATCAATGAGGCTAAATACTTCTTTCCATAAAGAAAAGCACGCCGTAGCCCTGTAGGCCGTTACTGCACTCAGTGAAAATGTGTAACATTTTACACTAAAAGGTCTCTGCGCTCACCTCATTTGCTTTTATTGCTTGTTTGTCTGTTTTTAAAGGGGAACAATTGAGATCCATTTCTCGCAAAGGGAACATCTGCATCCCACATAAGTTGCTGATCAAAGAGTCAAATGATCATCACCGACTGACCATACTGCACACTGTGATTTGGCCAGAAAGTGTTTACTCAGGCAGGCACTGCCATATCCACAGCCACACATGGCATGATCCGGTCTTGAGCTGGATTGTCACGAATATAGAGACAGACAGGCAGGGTGGGCTGGACACCACCTCTTCCCCGTTAAGTCCTAATCACAAGGAAGAGAAATAGTAGGGAAGAAGACTCGCTTTCACCACAACCGCCAAATGTACTCACACAAACTGCTGCAGACATAGCAGAACAATGCCCCTACAATCCAAGCACAACATCTCTTCCAGTCAGAATGGAAGTTGCTGCCAGACACATGTTCAAAAATGAAAAAGCATAAAAGCAAAGAAGCAAAAGAGGAATAAAAGAAAAAGAGATGCATGAAAAGGAAAACAAGCATCTATATTTCCATTTGATATTCAGTGTTTTTTGTGGCACACAGTGTCATTTTCCAAGTGGTTAGGTTCTCACACAGTCCTGAGCGGAGTCCTGGCTTTTTTTTTTTCTTCTAGGTGATAAAAAGCACGTTGACATTAAAAGGTGCTAATTGCCAGACAGTGAAGTGAAATTAATGAAAAGAGAAAGGATAAATAACACATGAATTTACCAGAATGGACATGAATATTTACACAGCATGAAGCGTGTGTATGGATGTGTGTGTCAGGGCGGGTGTGCTTACATTGTGCTGTGTAGTGATCATAGTGCACTCCATATAGAGAGTACTGTATAAAGAGACGGTCATCATGAAAATGTTACTTAAAAAAACACTGTCCATTGTTAAAACTATTTCTTTCATAAGAAAAGACCCTGAAAATATCACAGTGAAATTTTGTTTGAAATTAAATTCATTTCAAAATAAGCTTAAATCATTTTAGGGATTTCATTATTAAATTTGGGGTTTGGTGTTTATATTAGGTCCTTTCTAAATGAAACATCAGTAAAGAAAATAAACTAATGTGTGTACAACATTCTGTTAAGCATTTGTTAAAGATAATAAGGCAGTGAGACATCAGTGGCACCAATAATAATTTGGATGCACAGTGGTGAAGTGTGATGGAACAGACTGAATTCAGAGACTGTACTTCCTTTAAATTAATGACAACACTGTGTCTAAAATCTGTGGTATACAAAATTAAATTATAAATTAACTGTCAGGATATTTGTATCACGTATTTGTAGAACTTTATAGGCAACTATGCTGTTTCCCCTCTAAAGGGAACTGGGGCTTTCAAACATTTCAGCCATGGGCCTAACTTTCAGAAAACTCTAAAGCAGCAGCTACACTTGGAGACAGACCAACCTCTAGCTTTACAGCCTTCAGAGCCTTGTCTCACACTTGGCAGGAAGAGTTCAAGGCAATTACAATAGATTAAACAAACAATTTCTTAAGACAGGCAAAATAGGCTGTTATAGTCAGGTAACTGTTCCTCTGGTGTCAACTTCCTAAAACCTTCCCATCTCTTTAATCTACAACATATGACCATAATAACTGCCAAGGTCGGGGGAGAACAGCACACAAAGGCTTTCCACTAATATCTGAAAAGCCTAATAAATAATAAATTAACCACTAATTATGGTGATGTGTGTCTGTCTAAGAAATCAAACAGGATTAAAAACATAAATCCCCTCTCTTGTGTGATCCCACCTTCAGCTGAGAAGATCCACTTTGGCCTGCCTAATAATTTAGCACACATCATTAAAGCAGGCACAGACACAATTTAGTTAAGGTAAGGCATCTTGGTTTTTTTATGCTTTACTGAAAAACACAGGATCTACTGTAATGTTTATAGAAACGTCTATGTTTATAGAAACCAGGAGAAAAAAATAAAGGTCACACTGTAGATGAGCATCAGATGATGCACCAGAATCAACAGGGAGTGGTGGCACTGCAAACTATTTTAAACACTGATGGATTCCAAAATGTTCTTTGGTTAGTTAATGATGTAAAAAACATTCAGTGAAATTTAATGTAATGCCTATAGAATGTCGGTCAGATGCATAGTTTTTTATAAAGATACATAAAAAAGCCCTGCAGCTATGTGCTTCGCTTTGAGCACTCTGGGCATATTTCCTGTTGTTGGCTCCATAGTCAACTTTTTAAAGACCTGTGGTGATTCTATCTTAATGACTCCAAGAGTGTGTAGAGTGCATGTGAATGTGCAGCTGCGGAGTGCACTTTAGGACACATGGCTACGCTTAAGATGCTGGCTGTGATCACGGGGATGGGCGCTTGATTTGGAGGAGGCATAAAGAGTTTGGATAGTGGAACACTTGCAAGAAGCTGAGGATGAATGTTGCCAGACTCCCGGCTTCTCAAACTGAGTATTTCTTTGCAATCAGGTGTTTTTGAAGGAGTCATATTTAAAGGAAATCAAGTTTAACCAAGGGTAGAAAGAAGAATGATGGTGGGGGTTTGGGCTTGAAAATAATGAGCTAATACTCCCACTCAGCATTTGCCTCCACCTCTAGGAGATTTATCAGAGCAGCGACTTAATTTTCTCTCCGTGGGGCATCACCACATATTGTACAGATAATATGAAAGCCAGCGATTAATCTTTCCCTTCTACTCCACACTACAGTCTAGGTGAAGTTGTCTATCACAAATCTATGGCTCGAGGTAACTACTGTAGGTATGGTGAGTGCATGCTTGAGAAATGATGTGCTACATGCATAACATGACACAACAAGCTATAGCAGGGGAAATGAAGAGCTCAGATAAAAATGATGCTTGCTATAGGAAGACAAATGTAAACATACAGAAAAAAGGAACTATAAAAATATGTAGTAAATCAGATAATAATAACATATACTGAGACACTCCACATGAAAACAGACATTGACTGTGTGATGAGGCACCGACTGCTCCCTATACTACGAGTAACTGTAATGTTTGTCATGGCATCTGTCATCCTTTGCCCCAGCTTACATACCCTGGTCATGCCCTTTCTCTTCAAAAGCTTGCTCATCTGTTGCACTCATTACTAGTCCACGCTTCCCACAGGAGGTCCTGCTGTCATCTGCTCATGCAGTGGCCTCGGCGGACCAGCATACATCAGCAGGCTTTTCAGCATGGATCCACAACACCAACACCACAGCCTTTATTTGGTTAGAGGACGCAGCCCTGTACTTACAACGAAACTCGATCCCCTCAGATATGTCTTTCTGAAAGTTATTTCTTGGTTTAGGCTAAATAATTTATTATTGTCATCTTGAGTTTTTTCCCTTCATGCATGCATTAATTATACACAAGGGCAGGCCTACTCTTTTGTTACTTTAAACTGGTAAAACTTTGCTAAAGAAGATCATTTATGTCTGTAATTGTCCAGACTTGACAGTTGGAAGACATAATTATTTTAGGCATACTTTTAATTTTCAGGACACTGGGCTTGAGGTCTGGCCTGGGTTAAGAACATATGACTGACTGTTATCTATCAGAAGAGTTTAATGCATCATCTTTGAAACAGAAGACTGACCTACAGCAACTCTGTAGTCTGATGGAAAACTGGGACAGCTCAGCTGAAGATGCTGCTTCGGAAAATTTGCTCCTGTAACCTGAGACCTGTGGGTGGATATTCATCTGGAAGATCTGTTTACCTTTTCCTCTGTTTTTATGTCCCTGCGAGTGTGTGTGTGTGTGTGTTACTTCTGATTGTGACCCAATGCTTTCCATGTGCGCAAGGGGAGAAATCAAGAATGTCATTTTGTTTTGATAGGCTCAAATAGATAACCCACATGCTGGGGCCAACAAGCAGCACTGCTGCTGACGCCAGCCTTCTCCACAAACCCCAATATCAACAAAGAAGGGACAGTAACCAAGAGAGGCTGTTTTTGACATTTACGTGAATCGTATTTCACAGAAATCATCATTATTAATTACAGCATATCCATAGCCACTCTCCTTCTGTCTACCATTAACCTTCTAAATACTGAGACAGGACAAACTCTGTCCCCCTGATCTGTCAAAGTGAGCAAAGGAAAATTCCATGACAACAGATGAGCAAATAAAAAATATACCTTATAATCAGCGGCTCACTATGTTGCCATATCACTTTTTCTAAATCTTAAATATTGATCAAATAAGTAAACAGTCATCAGATTGTTTACTGACTATTATTTCAAACAAAGCACATCTGAAAATTAAAATATTGACAGTCAACTTATGATTTCTTTATGAAGTCAGTCTGCAAGGACAGAACCTGAAGCGTATACAGTGACTGATTCCAACGCTGGTTTAGACTAAACAAACAAATGCAATTTTGTCAAGTTTGTGGTTTTAAAAGTAGGTTTTCCATGTTGTTGTAATTATATTCATTATCTTTTGATCCATGGCTAATCCCAAAAGTCATTCCCCTCTGCTTCATACACACCCCACTGAAAACAAAACCTTTACTTTTTTCTCTCTAGCCATCACACACACTCCTCCCTATCCCCAAATTCATCCACATGCGGAAACAGTAGTGAGGTTGATGCTGTGCCTGAGGAATCCTGGTCTGTGTGATGTGGAAGCTAAATGTCTACTGTTTCAGAAAACAAACATAGCTGGATTGTCCCAGAGTAACGCACGCTTGCCGGCAGACAGACTCATAACATTTCCCTCCATGAGATGACAGCTGGGAGAGTTTTTCACAGTGATAACAGGAATGTTTTCACACCCTCTGGATACAGTCTCCTCATTGTGGCCATTTCCATACAGAGAACCTGTGGAGCGTCCAAGGCGCAATACAGCTAAGTCAAAATGAAGCCAGCTCGACCACTGGAGACAGTGACACAGGATACGTCTGTCAGTCTGGCTGTGACTTTCTCTTCGTCCCTCAGAAAGACTTATCACACATTCTAATTTAAGCCATTCCCTACTCTTGATTTCTCTCTGTGAGCCAACACTGTCCCTGAGAAACACAAGCACACATGCAGATGTAGTATAATACACACACACACACACATACACACACACACACACACACACTTGCATGCTGTATAGAGACAAACAAGCACGCAGATGGATGATATAAAACACACACACACATACACACACACACACACACACTTGCATGCTGTATAGCCCTTGGAATTAGGAGTAGCAGTGAGGCCTGACACAGCAGCAGCCATTGAAAATCCTCAGGATAATACAGACCAGCCTCCGTCGGCTTCCCCTCTTGGGCTCAGGCTCTGAGAGCAAGTGCTTTATAATACACAAATACCATTCCAAACCACAGCTGCATGACATCTTATACATGATACCATATACATTCAGTAGTGAGGTGAGAAGCCACTGCCCTTTCCTCTGACTCTGTTGAAGAATATCATGCTGGCTTTCCTCCATTCTTCCAGCGTTAGCATTCATATTGAGCACACTCATGTCCACAAAAATGCTAACGCATGCTCATAAACACACACCAAATAAACCCACAA
>NW_018128087.1:99294-121168 GCF_001952655.1 Monopterus albus | reverse complement strand
CCTTGTCCCAGCAGGTTTAGAGCAGGTGGGAGGGCGGTGTTACACACACCTGACTAAGTTCATTACTGACTTCTTGACAGAGGTAAAAGAACCATTAACGCATTATAAAACACCTGAGAGAGCAAACATGCACACACGCATGCTAACAGTACTGGGTTCACATGAATGCACTCATTTAACTCATTAACATTTTTTAATGTAATGATTTGTTGTCTTTCTCCGTTTCATTGACACACATCATAGAAAAATGTATGGTTACTCAGCTGAACAGATTCTTCACTTTGAAATAGTGCAACAGCTCCTATCAACAAGAGGAAATATACAAGAAGTTCATACTGCCAAGCAAATCCTCAGTCTAATCTAATAACGAGTGCATCGCTGGAGGGAAGTTGCATGGAATAATGTGGGGTAAGAATTCCACAACTGAAAGATCAGAATAATGCTGGAGAGAGGCCTCTGCATTCCCCAGAAGGCCAGATAAGTCAAAGATAACCCCCGAGATAACCACACAGTGTCTCTTAAGGCCAAATCATTGCTATGTAAATTATAGCGGTCATGTGTGCAAAAGCTATAACAAGAAAGTACCGGTGTTGGTGACCAGTGCAGCTGTGCTTCTCAACTCCAGCCCTCAAGACCTTAAAAAAAAAAAACAACAACAAAATAAAAACAACAGCTGTAGTTCTTTTGTGTAGCAAATAAGGGATTGATTTACAGTACAGCTCACAGGCCAGGTAACTGGAACAGGCTGGAACTAAGTAGCTCATAGGATAGAAAAACAGCAGCAGGTCCTGAAGATCAGGATTTTCTAAACCAATAACCACATGCGCCTGAGATAATGTCGTCATGAAGGCAAAGTCTGATCTCAAAATACTCAGTCCACAACACATTTTGTTACTTCTCCTACAAAAACATGCTAAAAAATGAAGTAATAAAAAGTGAACTGTGGCTTTTTCTTTTGTTTGCTTTCAAACAAAGGTCAGCCACAGTTTACTTCGGCCACTCCACCCTACGTCTCATTTTCTGTTTCTTTAGGTAGTGCTGCTTCTGTCGTTTCATCCATTCTAGTCCGTGAAATTTAAACAAGCAAAGTGAGGGGTCCTCATCTCTATCTCTACACCAAACGGTGCACAGATGACAAGACACCCCAATACTGTAGCATTCATGCAAGAATAAAAGCTCTAACAAAAAAAGAAACTCTTATGATATTGAATTAATAATGCCTCTCATTTTCAAGAAAACAAGAGGATTTGCCATTATTCATGGTAATACATCACATTAAAGTTAATATCTATTTTGGTGGGAAACAACATCACATTGAAAGAGGTCAACTTGGAAAATTGCTGTTATTTTGCACTATTTTTAAGAAAACAAAATTTTATTAATTATATCAAATAAGACTGAAGATTAATTGAGAATGAAAAGAACCATTAGCTCTAGAAATCATTTTTTCCAAAGTTACAAACCAAATTACCACAGTTCATATTTTAGTACTGTATCTTTGGCACACAATGCAACACGCTATCCTACAAAAAAAAATTAGCTTAACTCCTGGCAAATCTGACACACGAGCCTGATGTCCCTGCAAAGCACCGCATGTAGACAAAGCATAACCACACTCTTAATAGCACCACAATGAGCTCAGTTACAGCACATCATCCAGCGTCTGTTCACTCACAGCGCTGGCGGCGGAGTGCACTGACACGGTCAAGCAAAGATCCTATTGTGGAGTAAAATACAATGTCTGAGCTGAAAGAGGAGAGTTTGCCACGTTTCATTAGTTCCACACTGTGCTGAGCAGGTCTGACAAGTTCTGAACTTCATTATACTTTAATATAAAGACTTTCACTGCAGTAACCAAGTCATACGTTATGTCCGCCTTCAGCCAGATACACTCAGACACACAAACACACACTTGAACTTTACAGGAGAGCTGAAAGCTACACTCAGCATTAACCAAAGGTTTTCCTCTTATACATTCACTGATGCAGGCAAACTTCTGTGAAGCAACACGTGTCGTTCAGGGAAACCAAAAGCAGCAATAAATCCGGTCGCAGTCACTCTGCTGGGAAAATAAGAAGCCTCAGAGCCCCAAATTATTAGTGATGCCTGATGTTGTCTAATCGCTTTCATAAGAAGGAGAAGAAGTTGGAGGGTAGTCAGATGGACAGACAGCACTGCACACACAGCAAAAAGTGTAAAAAGAAAAGCTAAAGGGGAAAAAGGGAAAAACACACTGATGACTTCTTTGAGTCTTTTATTCAGCACCTATCAATAGGAAACATTTACTGTTACCATCTTGTTTAATGTTGTGATTTGCCGTCTTTCTCTGTTTCAGTTGTATATCTTTAGGATTTCCACTGCTCAACAGACAAAAAAAAATTTGAGGATGTCATCTTGACCTCTGAGAAACTGAGGCATTTTTTTTTTCTAATTTTATGCCATTTTATAAAATCAATTTAGCAGAAAAACACAACAGTTTTATTGACAATGACAAGAATCAGGAGTTGTTTTCTAAAAGGAGTGAACTGAGTGAGAAAAGACAAGCAGCACTGGAGGGGATTTAAAAATATTAATGTGGGAATACACTGCTTTTTAATGAGGGCTATAAATTGAAGTATTGAGTGGTTTAACTGGCGGCCAATAGACCCTGTTGAGCACATGGAAAATAACAAGATAACTGTGGGCTTTAGCGGCAGTGTGGAGAATCCTGTCAGGCCCTCTGAAACCCTCTACATCACTCACGCTAAGCAGTCTGTCTGCCTGCAGGAAATACCTTCTTACACCAACCCCTTTCAGGACATCCATTGGACTTGTCCACTTAATAAATTGTCCAATCTGCGGTCAGCCCTGGACCAGCTTTCATCATAATTTCCTTCCCTTACAGTCCCAGAAGACTGGGTAAGCAGAGTTTTTAATAATAGCTCAGAATATGAGCTCAAGAAGAAAGATAAATCCTGTGTATTACCCCCAGTCCTCCAGTCATATAGAACAAAGGCAGCATCCCACCATGTTCCACAATGTGGCGCCTCCACCTAGTGCCCTCTTTAGGGCTACAGCTTCTCAACATGAGTTGGATAAGGTCCCAATAACATTGAGAGAAGCTTTACATTCATAACCACAGAAATATACATCGTAGGACAAGTGCCATGCTTTTGCTGTTGTATCAAAGAAAAATTACTCCAGTGTTGGCTCGATTTATGGCAGAGCTGCAGAATAAAGTTCAAATCCTGCTCTTCAAACAAGCAGCCTGTATTACATCAAGTTCTGGCAAACATATTTGTGTATAATACAGTCACTGATCTCACCGCTATTCTCTTCACACAACTCGTCGCCACCGTTGTTTTTAATATAAGTGAGCTATGACTAAAGCGCAGTGGAAGTGGGGGAGTGCTCAGTGGCAGCATAGGGCTTCTCAAGCCAAAAATCTTGTTCTTCAACCATGGACCATAAATATCTGCCTGTGTTTTCATTTTGGAGAGAAAAAGTTGTTTTTACCAGATTTCCTCATCTTTGGCAAATGTGGCATCTGCTAGAAAAACATTTACACTATCAAAAAAAAAAAAAAATCTTACAAACATACATTTATTCCTTTATTTGAATTTGATGAAACTTTAACTTGTACTGTAGCTTTGTCATGCATATCAAAATCATTCAGCATTCAGGCTGATAACTGAAATTTATTTGAAAGCTCTTCCTTTTTTCATAAAGGAGTCAGGAGAAGCACTGAGAAAGAACAGGTCCAAGAGCTTTTATGGCGCTGTTTGGGTGCTAACAGTCCTCCTTGATTGCTGCAGTAAACATTCTCATAAATGTCACATAGTAATATGGTACATCTGTATGCAAATGGAAGATGTTTAACCCTATTAGGAAAACTTTTCTTTCCACAGGAAATCAACGAGTTATTGCAGTTATGATGGTTGTGTTAACACATAAGAGTAGGTTGTTGGGAGAGATGGGGTTGATTCAGATCCTACACATAAAGATCCAGGGGTCTCTGTGTGAGTAGAGGTGAATACGCTGCTGTAAGAATATGCAAGCTAATGCAGAAGCCTTGTTTTAAAACAAGTCACTTGCTGCCATATTTAGACATCCATATGGAACGCCACAGTATTCTACAGTGTTTATATATAGGAAATAGTGGTTTCCGTGAGACAAAAGAGGTCTAACAAGAGTAAGCGGCTCTGCTACAGAGAAACAAGAGACACAAATGGGGGTAAAATGAGGGTAAAGTTGAAGCCGCTTTGGTTTGTAGTACACTTCAAAAATTAGTTCCATCATAAAGCTGGACGCACACACTGAATTTTACAGATTTCAATTTTTGGATAAAATTGCAGGAGACAGGAGTAATATGTTGTTGTTCTTAAAACAGACAGAGTTGAGAAGATGGAAAATGAGTCAAACATGCTGCAGTTTTGATAGCAAGCAGCTCGTATTACAAGGTGATGAGATGGAGACGAGTGGAGGGATCTGGTGATGGAAAAAAAAAGGATTTGAATCGCTCATGCATTCCTTGAGTGTCAACCACTGGCTCTGTTGACCCTTGAAAACACAACTGTAGATCGATACAACTGGAAAACACCTCCACGGCTGTGATGGAGATGTGGTACGACACCCAAGGAGGGATGAGAGATGGATGAGACAGTGATGCTGTGGTGCCAGGGGGCTCAGTGCCATAAGGAAGGGAGCCAGTCTGGCCAGCGGGCTCTGGAGTATTCAGTGCTCTCCAGCTAACTAACCATCATCAATGTGGCAGTAATCAGCTGTGGTGCTGGAGGAAAATAGAGCTGAAGGAAAATATCTCCCACATTCACTTCAACCCCCCCTCCCACACAAGGCGCCCCTGTGTTTTTCCTCCGCTCCTTCCCATCTCTCCCCAAGTCAGCGGTGCCGATTGTTCATTTGGAGAGATGAACAAACTAACATAACTGTTCTGGCAGACATGCCAGTGGTCAAGGCAACTGGCAGGGCACAAGACACCACAGTATTCATCCAAATCATCGTCTCTCTTCTGCTTCCCCTCCCTTCTCAAAGCAGAGATCTAAATACTTTATACTGGTCTCAGTGTGGATATAAACGCGACTATTTGGTGTGCAGTATATGCGATAAAAGCCCATGGTGAGAAACTGTACTATTCTTATGGTAATTTATGCTTTAATGGCTTCACAAGGTTGTTATTCCTGCCTGGTGTACTGCCCAAAGCCTGCAGTGAAGAGGTTTTCATGTTGTGGTGTTGAAACGCTTCAGCCAAGTGAGAAAGGTCTGACTTCTGGGCGCACTAAATCAAATATTCCAGAGTTTAGATCAAGGAATCACAATACTATTAAAAATCCACTCGAGGGCCACAAACAGACACGGTCCCAGCCATCAATGCCGTCTACGACACATCCTTGCCAGAAGTGCACATGGTAAATCATAACCTCCCAGCACACAAAGAGAGAGAAAATGTAGATCCAGGAATAATTATATTTACAGACAAGGATCTGCATGTGGTGGCATTTCTAAGGCTTTACTACATTAGTATATATACTTTACCTTGAACAGAGTGTTTCTGCAGCACAGTTTCCACTGTGGAACAATTTACTGTAAAAGAGAAAATAAACTGTGAGCGGTATAGACCCGCTGAAATGGTGCTTTTCTCCTCGACTGTGTAGATGGCGTGGCTCTGCTATTTGTCTTTCTTTAATAACCACTAGAAAAGTATCCAGAGGTCCAGCTAGATGTTTTCAAAACCAGCGAGTTATGGTTTTACCACACTGATGTCACTGTTTAATTGCATTCGTTTTGCTGAATTCTGAACTTTCTTCTAATGCCTGAATCATCTTATCAGCCTGAAAATGAGGACAGGTTGTCTTCGTTATTCCTCACGCCCTGTTTTCTTTCATTTATCGAAATTAACTTATTCCAATGGTAGGCCAGAACTAAGACCATGAATAATGAATAAATAAAAAGCAGAGCTGCATGGTAAGTCTACAGTTTTTCTGTCATTGTGCTTGTGTTGAGAAAAGCCAAGCCCGACCAGGCACATACACACACTCATTTTTATTCATGCAAATGAACTTGAGCAAATTGCACCCTAGCACTAAAATTACAAGTACAAGGAAATAAAAAGCAGAACTATGGTTTGTCTGTATGACTGTGCTTGCGTTGAAGCCCCCAGTCTTTCTCTCAGTCTCTCTCCATCTCTTTCTTCTTCGGGTTCGTGCTCCAGCTCTGACTCATTCTCCATTACAAGTCCCAGGTCTGGCGTCAGACAAAGCACTAAGTCAAAAATGCTTTAATCAAATAAGCCATTTAAAGCAAGTAAATGCTGCCTCTTAGTCTCCATGATCTCCTGTTCTATTGGACTTGCACGGCGTCTGCCTCTACTGGAAAGTCAGCCATAAGAACACAAGTTTATAACAATGTTGGGTGTGCAGTATAGAGCATACTGTTTATGGTTTTAACTGTCAAAAAGAAAGCATCATCCCATATTTGGTTTTGTATTAATATGAAAAAGAACACATCTGTCTGTGTGCATATGACCATGAAAATGTATTGTTTAAGAAAGGACACTAGATTCCAACTGGAGTGCACAAACACACAACAACAGGAGATGTCTCCGTGATGACAGTATAGGTTGCAAACGTTGACACTGTAGGACCCATCCAAAACCGTCTAGCGATGGAAAAACAATACTGGCAGAATACTCACTGTCACAATAGTGGAAATGAAGCCATACAGTATATGAATAGTGAGAATATAAACAAAAGCAAACGATTTACCTAATCTTCCTGTGAGAGGGGTCGTGTAGTTTAAATATCTTAATCAATCAACATTTATTTGTATTAGCAATTTATAACAAGCAACATATTGACCAAAGTGCTTCATAGTCAATAAGCATAAAAACAAACAAACAAAACTACTACAATATAATCAATCCACAGTGGAACGCATGTGGGAAGCAACCAGGGTGTCAAATCTGTATTGGGAGCTAAAGGCTAATTTAAATAAGTTTTTAATTCAGATTAAACAGAAACCACATCTGATATTAAGCGCAACGCAGGCAGTAAGCTGTTCCACAACTTAGGAGCAGAAACAGCACAGGCCTGGTCCCCCCATCATTTGTACCTAGGTCTCAGGACGTCCAATAAGCCCTGATCAGATGATCCAAGTGCTCTAGGACACCTATTGGTTATGGAGGAGTGAGACCATTTAGGATCTTAAAGGCAAACATCAAACATTTAAAATGAATCCTAAAACAAACAAGAAGCCAGTGAAGGGAACACAAAACAGGTGTGATGTGTTCACACTTAGAGGTAATAGTCAGACAGCAAGCAGCTGCATTTGTACCAACTGAAGGAGACAAAGCGAGAACTGACTGAGTCATACGTACAGTGCATAACAATAATCAAGCCTGGAACTAATAAAGGCATGAATAGCCTTTTCAAGGTCGCTTTGATTAAGAAAATATTTAACCTTAGCAAGTGTATGAAGCTGCATAAGTCTGGCTTTTATCACAGCGCTAATCTGCTTATCCAATTTCAAGTGCACCGGCCATGATTTTATTTCATTCAAGCAGTCATAAAATGATTGCAATGAATGACCCCCTTCCAGCCTCACAAGTACAAACCAAATGATCTTCTTAAGTAGTTTATCCATCTACATTTTGGATTTGGGCGTGACTCCATCTCTCCTGAGTCTAACGTTCCTTCCTACTGCTCACTGGCATCTCTTTGACCAAAGCGACTGCCACAGCTACTTCAGGACATGGCACATCAAACATGAGAGTACCTTTACATTACCATATTTTCTAATTGCTGACATTTTTCAGTCTGACAGCACTATAGATGAGGGGGTACAAACTGTTCTGCCTTAGCTTGCTGCTTTCAGGGCTCACCGGGCTGTCTATTATTTCCCTGATGGCCTTTTAAAAAGAGACTCATCCATCACTCCCTGACAGCATCTGTCTCTCTCTAACCTCTCTGGCCTGATATGAAATAATATTTTTAAAAACTCAAGTCTGTCACTGTAATGGACAGCATCTCCCACTGGGTGGTAGGAAGTCAGAGCCATGAAGCATGTCAATCAAGTAATTTAACTCTGTGCATGCGTGTGTGTGCGTTTACTGCCCGTGAGTTTGAGTGTAATGGAAACAGATTGGCAAAAACTGCAAAAACAGATTGGGACAGACATGAGGAAAAGGCAGGGATAGAGCTGTCTTTAACTTACAATTCATAAGAAACACAAAGAATGGGATATATTTTTCTTAGATAATCTGCTACCCAAGCTTAGGATTCCCTCTCTGAATTGCATAATGGGAAGTGATGAAAGGTCTGAAGGGGAAAGCCCCAATAATTGGGAGCTGCAGCCATGTGTTACTCAATTCCATGTGTGGTGCCTACTGTAGGACCCACATGGCCATGCTCTCAGTGTAATTAATGCCCCCTGAGGCCGTGCTACAGCGCCCGCCTAATGAAAAAAAGATGGCTCTGTCAAAGTCTTTAGCCAATAATCCCTCTCTACATTATTCACCTCTGCACAGTACCTCAATATAACATTCAAATGATGCATGCAGTATTGTGCATGTGTGTCCATGACTGTGAGTCAGTCCATGTGCACTGCTGTGCATCTTTCTTTAAAGACTTTTACTGCACTTGCATTGATAGTATGACCATATGTGCGTGTTCTGGCCTGCGTTGCTGTTTACTTCAGTGCCCATGTGCATCCCGTTCATCCAAATTTTTTTCTGTCTGTGTGCATATGTTTGTGTGTGTGTGAGTGCACACACGTATGGTAGCTTGCCTGTTCTGCTGTCAGGACCTCTTCTATGCTGTTTCAGTAGGTTCCTATTTAAAACAAACAGGCAGGGCTCACTGTGCGCCAAGCTGGCATGCTCCCTAGGATAATGAAAGACAAGACTATGGTTTGGATTGTTGATTAAGGATTATTCAGCAAAACAAACAAGCTACTGCTCAGTCATATGCACAAGAGAAATGTGCTGGGCTCTAAAAGGCAAGGCCATGTTTTGTCTTTGCATACAAAGAAATGTGAAGGGAAAAGGTACTGAGAACCATAGGAAGGGTAACACAGTAAATGTGTACTAGTTATGCCTATATAAACACAGTCATTTACAAGACAATATGGAATTCATTCTTGCACAAAACTGTTCCTAGTTTTTAAAAATGTCTGTACAAATTGTAGCCATACAGAGGACTTAGAGTATATAAGACCACGGTTTCTGGCACCATATGTATAGCAGTTAGCTTCTTATTGCATTTTACTTTCCTCTCAGGACGTCTTTTTGTGCCTTGGCAATCATTACAGAAATAAAAAAGGGTTAGGGTTGGGAGGTTGGGTAAACACACAGATCACTACATGACAGTATCAAGAGCATAAATACAATAATATGTTCTTCAATTAACATGGCAAGAGCTGTAAATAGCAATTTGTACAAGGATTCTGTTTTGAAGGTTCAGAGAACTCAAGCAGAAAGCAGAAGTCCTTTTTGCTAATGACCATGAAATGGCGCCATATGATAGCAAACACAATCATTAAGCCACTGTCTAATGTCACCCGGAATCAACAAAGCGGGATGAGACTTTTGCAAGCTACTGGGAGGCAAAATGAATATTCAGAGTAAATTAAGCAAGTAAGAATCAGGGGGAGAACAAGGAGGTACATTGTTGCTGGCTGGAACAGTTTGTGCTGAACCCTGTGCACATCTTGTAGGAGCACATGGGCAAAGCTGGGTAACAATTCTCATCAAGGAAAATAACTCTGTTACCTGCATTCTTCATACTTCCCTGAGTCAAGAAAGCCTCAGCAGAATCACATCTGCGTCAAAAGGTTTATTTAGATTTTTATATTTCGTTTGCTTATACACCTGAAAGCAAACTGTGGTTAGGAAAGATTTTCAGTACAAATTAAAGAGGAAGGAGTCTTTGGCTGCATACTGCTCCCTTGTGTATTTTATTATGTTGTCTATTTTGGCTTTGTGAAAGGTTATTCAGTTAATGGTGTAAAAATTCTTCCAGCAGCATATTTGTTGTAGTTAAATTCACCTGGCACAGTAGCTGAAATCAGTGGACGGCTTTCTGAGGGGTTCTCATTACTGCTGTGTACTTTCCAGTGCTGGTTTGGTTTTAAGGTGAATGAAAGAGCCTGCTGTCAGTTTGCTAAATTTGTGAACAGAAAAATCAGTTTTTCATTTATATAAAGATGAAAAATAGATTTTAACCATCTGTCAAACACGCCATGTTGAAAAACTGCCAAAATGAGGCTGAAATCTGCCAGTATCACTCAGTATGAATTGGGTTGAGACATACAGGGATGAGGTCCAACAAGACGCTGTGGGTCCCCACTGACAGGGCTGGCTGACGTGATCCACAGGATCAGTGAGGAAACAAGTCTATGAACAACAGTATAACAAGTAACATACCACAAACCCTTACCATGGCACTGTGTGACAGCTGACAACAGCCACTAGATGCAGTACAGTGAGCTCAGTACCTTCCATACACACAAGGACACATATACAGAATAAAACTAGGGTAGTTTGGGGTTTATGTGCTGAAGATCCACCATTGATATGAATGTGTTCATTTGAAAAGAAATGAACTTTGAGTGAAAAGGCCACTGCAATGGTTCAAAGCTGCGTTAAAGCGCTGTATAGTATTTGTTGTGACTTTCTGCATGTAATTAGAGAAGCCTACACTTACATTTACCCTTTATAATTTTGTAACTGTAAACACACACACACTGTACACAGCCTGGCCTTCTTCCTTAAGAATCCTAGAGTAAATATGAAGTACATGCCAATGTCCTGCAAGCTTGTCACATCTTTAATTTGAGAGAGCATGTGCAGTGTGCAGACAATCTGAACTGCATACTGTAAATAAAAGGTAAGCCAAGAGGCACTTATATCACTGCTTAATGCAAATGGAAAGTAAAGAGCATTTCACATGTGCAGAATATTATGATGTCAACATTGTATCATGGGCGATACAAAGATAATTGGAAACATTTTATTGCTCAAAACAGCTAAAATCTGTTTGTCAAATAAAAATGATTTAATGGTGAGTGGAATAAGAAAATGGCTAACAGTGGTTATGTTTAATATGAGAAATTTTGCTAAAATGATCAAATTCTCATCTCATTCATTCCCTTGACTCTCATTGCTGTGCCCACTTTATATTATGACACAAGCTTTATTTGCAACATTTCTCAACATTTTGACTTATTGCAGAAACAGTATTAGAGGAGATTTACTCACAAGAATGATTAAAAGTCATCCGACCAAATTCCATTTTAATCTATATGAAGTGTTCTTTAGACATTTAACCTCAGAACCAAATGCCACCCTAATGGCTGGTGCAAGAAGTAAAGTCAGGAGAATCAAAACCCTAAATGAAAAATAATCAATTAAGACAAACATTTTACACTACCTGGATTATGCAGATATATATTCATGCATGCATGATTTACCCACACCCGCTCCTCACACCTCTTGTGCAACATTCCTGGTGGGTGCGCAAGTGGAAACCTGCCAGCATCCTAGGAAGGGAGGGAGGTGACCCAGTGAACAGAGCTGTCTCAGGGATGGGACAGCAGCATCATTATGAGCCCCAAGGATAAATAACTCAGCCTTAATGCAACACAGTGTAGCCTGGTCAGGGCTAGCCAACCCTGGTCAACGGGCCTCAGACAGTACAGCCTGCAGCAGCCAACATTTCGGCAAGTATACAGGAAAGCCAGATAAATACATAAATAAACAGGAATGTTGTAGTTGGCAGGCCCATGCTGTCTGAGAATACCCTGTATATTTGGATTGCTACTTGAAGCACCCAGAACTACTGGATATTCACTGTCTATACAGGCCTTTCATGGGGCTACAGCAAGGCTGAATATGGAGTCTGATGATCAGGAAGGAAATTAATATGTACCACGCTTCAGGTGTTGAATGTTTAACCTGTGAAAGTGTAGACTCAATATGTTCTTGACATAATTATGCATCATTCGTGTTAACTGTGGAGGTGCTGCAAAAGTCTTTAGCATTAGCATGTTTTCATTAAAAGCGCCTAAAGCAAACGGCCACATATGAAATGCATGTGAAAATGATATCCATGTCACACTACAATATTGTTCACACAAATTCTGGCCATGCACTGGTATGTTATGGTTTTAAGAACTCTGTATGTAACACAGGTGGATGGAATTTTGTTTGTGCAGCTTAAAGCGTTTAAAAAGAATTAGATTTAAAAAACTCAACAGTAGAGTGTGTTTCCAGAAACAATGTTCCAGTTTCTTTGGATAATCCACAGACTTCATTCAACAGTTTTCATATGAACATATAAAATAGTTCCAGTGAAAACTACTGACAGTCAGCCCTGTGGAGTATCCAGAGGAAAAAAGAAATGAGAGTTGCTGTTTAGTTTTTTCAAATGTCACTTCCCAGTGCTTTGAGCGCATGAAGAAATTAACAGCTATCTCAGTTCCCCAGAAGATTTAAGTGAAAATATCTGCAAGACGAGCCAAGTTGATGTATATAAATAAAAGCTTTTGGTAATTTGGGTGGACTGAGCCTTTGAAAAAAAATGCCGGATTTAGACAATGATGTGAGAAAATTTGCCTTTTGCCTTTCTCTGTGTATGGCACCCACTGAATCTTTAATCCATCACATCTGACCCATTTTGGTGCTTGATCTTAGCACCGTTAAAAATACTGCACATTAGGTCTCAGACTAACAAATTCTGCATGTTTGAAACATACAGGCTGCCAGTTCCTCCTCTGCTATGTTGTTTTATACTTCTTCTTTGCCAAAGCAATGAAAAAGAGGAGAATGGGGGCAAGAAATCCCCCTGCAAATGACAGCTGAGACCTGGGACATGTTTTAAATTTGGACACTAATATTGGCTTTTTACAGCCCTTCTGTAATGTGCTTTATGAGCTTCCCACACATTGGAATGGGCCGTACATCCCTCTCTCCCTCTACAGTATATCCATCTATACATCACAGAGAGGAGCTGGGTGTTCACACGTCCTCTGCACTTTCTCCTGCACACAGTGAAAGTCATGTGGCTCATTATGGCAATATGAAGCAGCATGCAGAGAGAGAATAAAGGAACAGATAACATGAAGGGAAAAAGAGTATAAGTCATTTTTATGTCTTTTCAGTGAGAATGAGAGATGTTTATAAGAGAAAAGAATGACGATGGGGGACGGAAAGGTCATCATCTGCTCAATTGATTCAATGTGTCAAAGCTTTTGCTGACCAAAGCAACAAATAGCTGGCCCTTTAATCAGCACCAGAACATATTTGTGGAAGTGAAATGGAATATCTAATCTCCAGTCGTGGTTGGAAAGTAAAGGGAATCACTCAACCACCTCTATTTACCAATAATATACTCAGGTTTGTTTCACTTAACAGCTGAAAACTGTACTCTAGTTTGGTTTTTCCTCACAATAATTACAATACTTGCGTTTCTTTTTGCTGAAGAAGAACAGAGGTGTACATAAATAGGGCGTAAATAATATGATGGTTGATGGGCAACTTCTCCCCTGTCTCATCTTTTTCTCGTGGTGAAAAGAGGCCTTCTATCACCAAGGCTGGATTAATGGTGAACACATGTTAGGAGGAGGACACCATCTTCCAGTGGCTGCAATTTAGGATTAGTGGAAACAGGCAAATGGAAACAGCTCAGCTCCTACTCTGCCTTTCACTTAAACCCACTCCTTCTCCTAACCCCTTCCCTCATTCTAAACCCCCTCTTTCCTTCCCCTCAAATCACCAATTGAATTGTAGGCCTGGTGCTTCTTCCTTCTTCTATGAGGAGGAACATAAATGAGACAGATACACAAATGATGGAGAGGTGAGGAGAAGGGTAAGATGAGTCTCAGGATGTTGGAAACCAAGGCACTCTCGCAGGGAAACACACTGGCAGTCAAGCACTTTGCTGCTCCAACATTAATAGTGACAAGCTGTACGGCGCACACAAATACTGTGCATTTTATGTCCTCAAAGCAAGTGGTGCTGCTATGGCATCAGTGTGAACAGCTAGGTGGACACACATTCGCACATGATATCATGATAATCCCCCACAATTCAGGCTACTGTCACGGAGGTACGAAGGTCTGCCAAGGACATGTGAGAACTGACACCAAACCAGAACAAATAAACCGCACCGTAAGTTTTTCCCCTACCACAGGAACCGAGAGAAAAAAGAGAGGTAAAATGAAAAATGGAGTGAGCGAAGAGAAAAACTACAGAGGTTTAAAGGGGAGAAAAGCCCACAGCACGTGGACCAAAGTGTGCCTCACATGCAAGTGTCTCCCACCCACAAAGCAAGTCTCCAGCACGCTGTGCTGGCTGGGCTGAGAAGGCGAAAGCTGGAGCTGACACTGTGAGACTAGCACAGCTAAGGACGAAGTAAACACAAGGAGATCATGATGATAGAGATCCGCGAACAGACATAGATCAGGACTGTGAACAAGGCAGAACAATAGCAGAGAAAAGTGGCAATTAAGAAGAAATTCAGGGAGAAATATGAGAAAACAACTGAGCAATAAAGGACTAGACAGCACTCAGACTGTCCCCGTAATGCCATTACATCTAAAAGCAATATTCCCGTGATAGCTTGACCCTCATAATAAACCTACCCCTAGCATTTGGAATCACATTCATTTCATTATTAGCTTGAAAGTTGCTCAAGAAAAACAATATTTGATTAAATGTGTTTTTCTTCAGGATCTAGCTCAAGAACTTTTGAAAATACATCAAATCTGTTTGCACCCAGCTGAGTCAGCAGAGTTTCAGCTAGCATGTGAATGAAGTCTGTAGCATTATTTGTTGTTATGCTGTGAACAAACCAACCACCAAACACAGATAAAAACATTACCTCAGCAGCACATGAAAACACTGAAAAGGGCTGAAAGTGATTATCTGTTGCATCCGATAATAATAATGCACAGTGTCCATATTCAACTTGTTAAAGTGATTTGCTTCTAAAGCTGCACTGATTCATATATTCATATTAACAAGAGATCAAATGACAAAGTATAAAGTGAAAGGGGTGACATAGTGTATAATGAAACTCACAGAGAATGATTAGTCTACTCTGCTGTCCTCCTCAGCTCAGTGGAGCATTTTAGTGTTTTTAAGGTCTTTACTTTGGCTTTTCAGCAGCAGAGAGCACAAAAAAAAAAAAAAAACAATCAAGCAAATTCACTGTACGCTACCTGCCTGGCACCAAATAGCAGACAAACTAATGGAGTAACTAGCAGCTAAATAGCCCAGCAGTTCCCTCAAGAGCTCCAGGAGACCAAACCACAGGCAACAGGAGAGTTAGACTTGGACTGGACACTGGACTTGCTTTCTGCCTGGGCAAAAACATGACTCCAAATGTTACCTGGATGTCTAAATGGATTGTTTTCTAAAACTGTGCCATAGTTTATGTCAACACTAATGTGCCAAAAACATTCTATGTATTTATTACAACTCTTTTATATAATATGAACTTGCATGTTTTATAAGAAACAATGCCATTACCATTCAGCATGTCTCTCAATCTACTGGAAAGCACTGTCAAAACTGCAGTTAACCTCTGGCAACATCTAGGTTATTTTACTGTATCAAGTGATCACCATTAAGAGGAATTTAGCAGATGCACTGTGCATTATTATGACAGCTAGCTCTAAAATTGTTTAGTTCTTTGTGTTTGTGATTCTATATTTACATGCTTTTTTATGTGTCCAGTATGTGTGTATTGCTTGCTCTAAATGTGTTACATTGCTCATTAAGACTGTTCAGGTCAGAAGTCTCTTTTAAGGACAAAAGGTCAGTCCTTGATCCACCTATAAAACAGCCAGTGACAAGATATTACCTCCAAGAAGTGGCCATCTCTCCGCATGCAGGTGAAACCTATTACAGAGCAGAATGGTTATACATGAGGTGAGTGTGGCCAAACGTTGGCACAAAGTCTGGAGGCAAGGGAAAAACAACAATTAGATGAGATGTTATGGTGATGGGAGGAAGGGCAGATGAGGCTCCAGCTGTATGTGTGGACTACAGACAGCGGGGGAAGGAGCCCCAAGCCTGACCTCAGCTGCCGTTATGGAAACTATCCCACCAACTATCCAGCACAGATTCCCTTTTAGTGCTCTAAAAACTCAGTGGCCAGCCTTTATGACCTTCAGCTAGGAAACTTTCTGTGTTGTTTTACTGTGGTGACCTCAATTCTGATAGCGTGCAGTACAGATTTGCTCGGAAGGGAGACTGCTACTTGTCACAACCCAAAAGCACAACATCATAGGGGAAGAAAGTTTAAATACCTGTGCAACTACTATACTGTAGGCACCGCTGGTCAAAGTGTGTTCCTGCAGGAGGCAGACTGATGAGAAGTAGACATCTAAAAGGAAAAAAGCTTTGTTGGCATGCAAAGGAAAAAACAGCCATTTAAAAGATAGTAGAGATGGAAGATATATGATAAACAATATAAATACTCCTTGTAATGGAAACGGGCCCCTACAAAAAATTTTTCCAATATCACAAAGAAACTTTGAAATATATAGCTAATAAGGTATATCGCTTAACAACCCACTAACAACCAATTACATAACTAGAAGAGTTATTTCTAACCAAGCCTACTTTGCAAAGCACCTTTGGTGTCAAAGTCAAATAGAGAGAGAGTCGTAAAAGGTTGCTGTCAGTGTAAGATGTCACTGGTGTGGTGATACTTTGGCTACTCGATAGCCATGAAGTAGATGGACTTATTATTAAAATACATTTTCTATTTCAAGATTATAAAATTATGGATCCTTTTTTTAGGTTCAGTGTAAAGGAAGCTCAACAGAAATGTTAACTAAATTTATATCATGACAATTATTTAAAAAAACCATAAGTAAAATTGATAAGGCATACAGCTGAAGTCAGACGTTTATATACGCCTTAGCCAAATACATTTAAACTCTGTTTTTCACAACTCCTGACATTTAGTCCTATAAACATTACCTGTTTTAGGTCAGTTAGGAACACTGCTTTATTTTAAGAATGTGAAATGTCAGAATAATAGTAGAGAAAATTATTTATTTCAGCTTTTATTTCTTCACATTCCCAGTGGGAATTTGGTAGCATTGCCTTTAACCTGGTTAACCTGGGTCAAATGTTTTGGGATGCTTTCCAGAAGCTTCTTACAGTACGTTGCTGTAATTTTAGCCCATTCCTCCAGACAGAACTGGTGGAACTGAGGCAGCTTTGGAGGCCTCCTTGCTCACACACAGTTTTTCAGTTCTGCCCACAAATGTTTTATTGGATTGAAGTCAGGGCTTTGTGATGGCTGCTCTAATAATTTTACTTTGTTGTCCTTAAGTCATTTTGCCACAGCTTTGGAAGTCTGCTTGGACTCACTGTCCATTTGGAAGACCGATTTGGTACCAAGCTTTAAGTTTCTGTCGTGAGATGTTGCTTCAATATATCCAACATAATGCTCCTTCCTCATCATGCCGTCTATTTTGTGACGTGCCCCAGTCCCTCCTGCAGTAAAGCACCGCCACACCATGATGCTGACACCCCCATGCTTCACGGTTGGGATGGTGTTCTTCAGCTTGCAAGCGTCCCCCGTTTTCCTCCAGACATAAAGATGGTCATTATGGTCAAACAGTTCCATTTTTGTTTCATCAGATCAGAGGAGATTTTTACAAAAAGTCCGATCTTTGTCCACATGTGCAGCTGCAAACCGTAGTCTGCCTTTTTCATTCCAGTCTTGGAGTAGTGGTTTCTTCCTTGCTGAGCAGCCTTTCAGGTGATACAGGACTCGTTTTACTGTGGATATACGTACATACTTTGCTACCTGTTTCCTCCAGTGTCTTCACAAGGTCCTTTGCTGTTGTTCTGGGATCGATTTGTACTGTTCAGACCAAAGTATGTTCATCTCTAGGAGACAGAATGCATCTCCTTCCTGAGCAGTGTGATGGCTGTGGTGTCCCCTGGTGCTTATACTTGTGTAGTATTGTTTGTACAGATGAACGTGGCACCTGCAGGCATTTGGAAATTGCTCCCAAGGATGAACCAGACTTGTGGAGGCCCACAGTTTTTTTTCGGAGGTTGTTGCTGATTCCTCATATTTTCCCATGATATCAAACTAAGAGGTAGGTAGATGTTAAATGACATCCAGAGGTGCACCTCCTATTGACAATGTCAATTAGCCAATCAGAAGCTTCTAAAGCCATGGCATCATTTTCTGGAATTTTTCAAGCTGTTTAAAGGCCCAGTCATCTACGTAAGTGTATGTAAACCTATGACCCACTGGAACTGTGATATAGTGAATTATAAGTGAAATAATCTATCTGTAAACAACTGTAGGAAAAATTACTTGTGTCATCCATAAAGTACACGTCCTAACCGACTTGCCAAAATAAAAGTATGTTAACATGACAACTGTGAAGTGGTTAAAAAATTTTAATGACTTCAGCCTAAGTGTATGTAAACTTCTGACCTCAACTGTACACTTATACACAGTACACACACACACTGACAGCAAAGCAGAGGAAAGGGGAGACACGTTATGGTTCTTGGCAAGCTTTAACTCATGCTTCTCAACCTGTGGGCCAATCACAGTGATGTAAACAGTCAGTCATAGCCAATCAAATACCTTAGTGGCAGAACAGGGGAATATCCTAGCGTTATATATTTTCACAGCTGCATTTGTTACAAGCTGTTGGTTCATAGAGAGCCTGAATTCTGGCATGAGAGCCAAACCTAAAGCTGGTGTTAACCAAGATCAAAGTAAATGAATGCCCACACCTAAATAAGCCAGTCTTTTGTCATTTGAATTATTCATTAGTAAAACAAATGCATTGTACAGTAAGTCAGTTTGTCTTGGTGAGAAAATGGATAATAAATAAAATAAGTAGTAAACTATTCATTCAGCATCCCACAGCAAATGCTGCTGAGATGACCAGAGGCCATTATCTCCTGATGACTCAGAAGAATCAGCCAACAACTTGATGCTGTCATTCAGACCAAGAGTTCAAGACATTTCACTCACCAGACCCTGTTGTGCTACAGTAGAAGTATCACACTTGTTTTTCACAGGCAACTAAGCACAATCAATAATCCTGGTCCATCCCAGAAAAAACATACACCGTATGGATTCACAGGACAAGATTCAGCTGTCAAATGATTAACATCAGTCCTTTTGTGCCTACAGGAGAGGAAGAGTTGAAGAAAGACACAGGGAAGTTCTGCCGTTGTGGTGGGAGCACCGAAAACACTGAAATGTGCTGAGAGGATCCACAAAGAATGTGCAATGACCATAAAACTGCTTGTATGTTTTTGACTCAGTCAGCATGCAAATGAGAAACAGAGATGTGAACATGGCAATTTAGAAGATTATACCATCAGACCAGGCTGGGAGAAGACTATATGTTCCATCCAACAGTTCAAACAAGACGGTACCTTACACACTACACTGCTCCTGACCAGATCAGCATCCATATCTGCCCCAAACATGTGGTAAGGTATCCACAGACGTGTTTGTATGGGAATGCCTGTGCAAGTTTGATGAATAATATTCTGTTTGTGTACTGCAGTGAAATAGGCAGATGATGTACGGCGTCGATAAAATGTGTTTCACCCAGTGATGAGTAACAACAGCTCCCCCGTGACAACTGTGGAGTGAAATCATTACAACAAAAAAAAAAAGATATCGGTACCATAATATTATTTCTATTTTTTGACAAACCCACTGTTAACAACTTTAATAATAACTCCCAGTAGAAATTCTCTGTGTAATAAAACAGTATCTGAAAAACTCGCACCTCATAAATTGACCCCGTGAAGCATGCTTCTATCATTATGCAGCATGATGTCGGTCTCAGGGTGATGGTCATGGTCACTCAGGAGGAGTCGCTATAATCTACACGTTCCCATGTGGGGAGATATTAGAAGATATATGACCTGTGCAGATTAACAGGAGAAATCATGTAAATCATGTAACACAACATCGGTAAAATATACACTTCCTGGACCTTGAAAATGAGTTCTTCTTGGTGAGGGGCTGGGGTGGAGGTGGTTTAGATTTTGTTCATCACTTGTATGGAGAAGGTCTGTGACCACTAGCTACATTGACAGTAAATATTTGATTGGTGCACATGCACAGTAGTTAGCCACTGTGGTAATAACGCTGACAAAATGGCTGACAATGCCAAAGTTATAGTAAATGCAATTATTTCACATTATCTTATTTTATTTTTGTACATTTTGTTAATGATTTTGTTTGGCATGTGTGCTTTGCTGGCACTTGTTCAAAATAAAGGACTGATTTGAGAAAACCTGAGATCTTGTTCAAGTCTGTCTCCTACATGCCTGGCCGCTCAGAGTCAACCTACCACAATTTTATTAGCTTTGTTACTGTGGGCATAATATTGAAATTGAATGTGCTCATTTTCAAGCCAAGATTAGATAAAGAATGGTCCAAATCAATGCAGCAGAGCCAGAGATATCTTGACTTTGAGTATCCCAGGTGCAAAGACACTGGATCTGACAGTTCCCAGGATGCAATTCATTGCATTTATACTTTTTTTTTACTGCTCATTAAATGCCCTTATGTTTCATAATAAATGTCCCCAGTTTATACTAGAAACAAGTCATATATTTTAGGTCTCAAGCCTAACTCAACTCTGATGATGTCATGCTTTTACAGGCTGAGTACATCACAAGTAAACTAACCTTTTATGCGAAATATCGGTGGGGTTATCACTGATACCCTAAGAGACTGTTTTGATCTTGAGAATTCTGGCTACTGTAATATGAGGGGGCGTATAAGACATTATGTATTCTCGACGTTTCACACACATACATTTTCACTCTCACATGCATATATTCTCCTCACACATACACATATTCTCCTCACACATACATATATTCTACTTGCACATACACACACATATTCTTCTTTTACATACATGTATTTTCACTCTCACATACTTATATTTTCACTCATAAATACACATATATTTAACACAAGGTATACTGTTACACAGGAAGTTCTTCCTCTTAACAGGAAGTGATCAAACTAGGAAATACATGGGCAAGACTATCTGTGCTTCTTTCTTGGCTTGCTATATCAGAACTACACCGTGATGGTATGGAAAGGCTTCTTGCTTTGTTTTCAAGTGCAGTTTTTCATTTTTGCAGTAAGTAGCAATGAAAATGACATTTTACAGTTTTTTAGCAATACCTTAGAATGTATTCAGCGAATACAAACTGAAAGGAAGAATCCTATCTGAAAACAGTTATGTTCTGTTGCCACCACCTGTCAGGACTGAACTTCAAGGCAGACCTCAGTACAACATTTCAAGGGAACAAATCTCTCATTTACTGTAGTATCCCTTGGAATGAACTGGCAAAGCATTGCACTATGCTTAGGAGTAAACAGTCGGACTCTTTATAGGCACAGACAGCGGCTTGGCATTGAATCGATGACATATGCAGCACTGTCAAATGACAACCTAAACAGAATTGTTGGTGAAATTCTTCAGTCTACCACAAATGCAGATGAACACTAGGTGCATGGGAGCTTGAGATCACGTGGGTTACGCATTCAAAGGTGGCGGGTTCGACAGAGTTTGCATGAAACTGACCCTATTGGACGGTCCTTCAGAAGACGCAGTGCAATCCATTGATGAATTTACAGTGTTTCAAGTCCCAATCAATTATGGTAAACAACATCATGGATGTACAGTGCCTTGCAAAAGTATTAGGCCCCCTTGAACTTTGCGACCTTTTGCCACATTTCAAGCTTCAAACATAAAGATATAAAACTGTAATTTTTTGTGAAGAATCAACAAGTGGGACACAATCATGAAGTGGAACAAAATTTATTGGATATGTCAAACTTTT
>NW_018128087.1:95578-96337 GCF_001952655.1 Monopterus albus | reverse complement strand
TTGGTGGGGAGACAGCTGCTGGACCGGTGAGAAGGTCTGAAGATCCATCTTGTTTTTGAGATGAAGAGCGCAACTGCCTTCCTGAACCATTGTCTTCTTCACATTCATTGTCCTCACTGCTATTGCCTGTGATGTCATCCTGAAAGATAAAAGTTTGTACATATATACTGAGCTTTCAGTAGCTGGATTTAAAACTCCAAGATTTAAAGCTAGTAGGGATGCTCATTTTGGTAAATTTTCCCAACCCCATAACCAATGCTCATTAATCGATCATTAACCATAAACGTTTTTATTTAATTTTTTAACAGATTTATTTAAAATCAGTATCTCTTGGTAAGATGTTGGCCTTTGTCCCTAAGTGTGGTTTCTAAAACCACAGAAAAGTTTGTTTGAAGTTGGATATCCCGTAACAAACACCAGGTAACTCACTGGTAACACGACGGAGTCCTACTATGGTTAACGGTATAAAAATATGAGCATCCCTAAAAGCTAGCTTTTGAATTTGCTGTCAATGGTACATGCGGCATGTCCCAAAATATTCCCTATATTGACAAAGATCAGACATTTACTCTTAGTGATTGCATGTTTATGGACTGATTATGGTGTTACTATTATTAATTATTAGTAGTAGTAGCAATAGTAATATAGTAGTAGTAGTAGTATAAAGATATTACATACCAAAATTGGCTTTGACGGCCTGACATATAAGGCTTTTGATTTATATATTTCATGTATACGCTCTCCATTCAGTTCCTGTCC
>NW_018128087.1:79540-95261 GCF_001952655.1 Monopterus albus | reverse complement strand
TGCTTGATGGCTTTGGAAGAAGGACGACATCTTTGTTGAACGTATTGTGATGTATTTTGGTCCTACAAAATAAAGCAGACATATGTCATTGCATTCTGTGCACATTAAGACATAGCAAAAGTTTAAGATGCAGAATTTTTGGGATCCTACAACAGCATTTAAAAAGTATTTTCACCATAAAACAGAAACAGAAAAAGGATGTCTTAAACTAAAATTCCACGACCATTTTATTTAGTCCAAGTGACTGAGTTAACATGAAGTTTGGTGTGTTTCTGAAAGTTTGGTGTCAATTTGTTAGTATTTTTCACACCAATGTAGCAACTGTAAAATTAGTATTATACTTGTCTTATGTTTTTTGCTTACCTTTTCCTCGATCGGGACCTCCAGTTGCCAAAATGCTTCTGAGTCTGATATCGCAAAGACTGTCGCAATCCTGCATCTTGTCCTTGTGTAGCTGCCTGCTCAGTAAAACCGAGCTGTGAGCTGCCAGGGCTGAAAAGTTCTCTCATCTCACTTTCCACCGAGCTGTGGGCTACCCTGGCCACATCGCCTGTCGCTTGTTGAACAACGGAGGAAGACAACGACGTTACAGTTTCGGGGGAAGCGAGAATATTTCTTAGAACACCAATGGCTTGCTGCAGTACTCGTCCCTCATTTCCTCCGTCTATGCTTGTGTTAGGTTATTTCTTAGTTAGATAGATATTCAGAGATCTGTTGTATTAGAAGATGTTAGTGTAGCCAGGATGTCTTCCTCAGGCTGTTAAATGCAAGGTTAGTTAAAGCAGAGAAAGGCTGCAGTCAGGGATAAATGTTATTATGACGGTAAAATTAACCATAATATTTTTCTTAATGTGAATTGTTGTGTTACAGTGTTTTTAGATACACACCACATAATCAACATTCACACACATTATTTTCTTCATGTTTTGTCTACTGCTCTGCTCAGCTGCCAAGCTGGCATATCAGGTGCCGTCACGGTTTGACGTGGCCTGTCTAGGATGGGACTAGCCCAGAGGGATTAATATTGTATGGGTTTCTAGGTTCGGGGTCTTGCTTCTTCCGGGCTGCCTGCGAGCAGCTCTGGGGTACTCAAGTGGTCCGCTTCGTCTCTCTGAGTTCCTGGTTGAAAGAACCGTACGTGGCTTTATAATAGAATAAAGCCTATACTTGTCGGAACTTACGTGCATTACCTGTGCTTCGCAATCACATTGCATTATCTCCCGCCGTTTCTACAGTACTGCTTCCTTTTCCACTATACTGCTTCCGTTTCCACTATACTCATGCACGCACACACATATATTCTCCTCTCACTTACATATATTTTCCTTTCACACACACATATATTCTCCTTTCAGTGGAGGAATTAATATATGTATGTGTAAGTAGAATATATGTATGTGTGAGGAGAATATATGCATGTGAGAGTGAAAATGTATGTGTGTGAAACGTCGAGAATACATAATGTCTTATACGGCCCCTCATACTGTAACTGTCACTGAACATACATAATACAACTAATAGAAAATTGGGACCATATATACTGCTGCAAGCACTGGAGCAGTCAGACCTTTACATAGCAGCAGTAATATGTGGAGCAAAGGGCAATAGATTTAAACCCCCTAAGACAGACCCCCACCCACACCTACAGTACACACCGGTAGTGTTTGCTTTCTATTCCTAGGATGTCAGTAGAGAAGACCATAGCTACTGGAAATAGTTTAAAAGTAAATCTCTATATTCAGTATGTGTTATTTAGCTGACATAACAGCTCCAGTCACATCAATGTCATAAGCAAGGTGCAGGAAATGGATAGTGAGGGCAAAAATGTACACATCCAAGGATTCAGAAATGTGCATTAATGAATGGCTTAACCTGAACTGCAGCTCAGTAAACTACTATTAAATGTTTTTGGGTGGTGTGGATTTTTATATAAGGTGCGTTTAAGTTAAATAACTGGTGTTTTATTGCAGTACACTGGGCATTTCATTGCACAAGGCATAATGCTTACCAAGACACTAACTGTATGCTCTACCTGGTAGCATGCTGCATGGTGGTATGGCTTGTGGACAAATATCAATCACACAAATTGCAGTATGATCAAACCAAACTGAAAGTACCCTAAGAAAAGAGAAATAAAGCCAGGAGGTGCCTATGAGCTGTGTTAATAAAGTATGTACATGTAGTTCCTTGACAATGTTGGATTGCTGTTCATACAACATTTCATTTCTTCCACAGTTCTACTGACAATAACCCAGAGTAATGAGAAACAAATTGATTCATTGCTTTACTGTTAGAAGTACAGTGTGTTTCTGAATTTCTTTTTAATGGCCTGATTGATAGATGGCCCAGGCTTTCATTGAGTACTTTCCCAAAAGCCTGGGGTACAGAGGGTGCAGAAGAGAGTGATGAAGCAATGGGTAGGAAGCAAACCAGAGGAGGGAGAGTAGGGGAAGAAGAGGAAGCAGACATGGAAATGTAATAGTAAGAAGGCTGAGAAGGCTGGAGGAGAGCGCTCCATCTATAAATGCATGGGGGCACAGTGACCTGAGCACTGAGAGACTCCTAGCTGAATGGGGTACAATCCAGAGTTAGAATGGGGCAGTCCAGAGTGTTAAACAGGAGGGTGGGGGCAGGAACATGAGTCCTCTCCAAAACTCTGATTCCTAGATAAACACAAATCAGTCATTTATTTTCCTTTTCTCCTTCTTGATGCTCTGGCCCTCACACAGCAAGCCAAGGAAATGATCGGGTCCAATCTTGAACACAGACTCCTTTAAAAATGGCTTCATTATGGAAAATGCATTTTCATCCAGAACATAATTTAGAAATGTAGCTACAAAGCTCATTCTTGGTCTTGAGTACAAACCACAACATTTCTGTCAACTAATCTTTTGATGATTAAAAAGACTAGACTAAAATGTTTATGGTTTCCTTTGACTAAAATGTCCAGTCAACTCAAATTTAATTAAGAATAAAAATAACAACAACTAAACATGACAAAACTAACACCAAGCTTCAGGACTAAGACCAGAACTAAATCTAAAAATACCAGATGAAATTAACACACTAGATCGAAGCAACCTTAAGTAAAGTGTACAAAAGAATTAAGCACAGGACAAAAAAGCCACTTTTATTATTGTTTTTCAAGCTTATGAGGTCATAGCTGTTCACACATAAATTTGGTCCTAAACTGCGTTATACAGATATTTTCACATATGTTTAGGGATGCCTAAAAATGAGAGAATACTCTTATTTTCCCTTAGCAAGACACTCTTCCATATTTTTCCACATTAGAATCCACTTATGAATATAAATGAAAGCTTGTCAAAAAAATTCCATATCACTCCATTTTCCACGCTGATAGCTGCTACTGAAGCATTCCAGGAGAGTGCATGTCATTATGTCTGCCTAATCCCACATCTATCTCCATTACCAAGACACAGTTTAATGAATCCACTATCTCCACAATAAAGGCTACCTCTCTCCCTTTCTCACATGGTACACGCACACAGATCTGTGTGCTGACACACAATCATGCATGTTTTCAGTTCGTGTCTCATTCTATATTTTGAGAATCTTTTCGCAAGGCATTTACTACAAGCAGAACGCTGAGCAGCCATATATATATATACAGTGTGTAGCTCATAATGTCAGACCTATAAGAAACATATTTGTCTGTGTGATTTACTGTGCTGGTCAACAAATCCTGCTGCAACCCACAGCATTACAGAATGAATGGAATGAAATCTACACATACAGTAAATCAGCTCATGGGGTCCCTCAATAAGGCTAGATCTCACACACACACACACACACACACACACACACACACACACACACACACACACACACACACACACACACACACACACACACACACACACACATATGCACACACATTACTTTTAAGGCCAAGGATGGATATGGTGTTGTAAAAATACATCTTGTCAGATAGTTTGTGGTTTTTACTGCTGTTGGCTCATGTTCCACTTAACACCCTTTACTTTTACACACACAGTATATCACTCAGCTGCCTGTCAACTCACTGCATCGTTGATCCAGCAAGCCACTCGGTGACAGTGAAAACCCTGAATGTTACTGTAGCAGGAGTCATAAGTCAGGGCAAATCGAGTCCTTACTCATACAGTGTGAAAAATCACAATTTTTAGACTGTCATGGGTTTCTTCAGTGCATGTGCACGTATGCTACAAAAACTGCATATGGTACTGTATGCTACTACACTATGCAATTGTGCTGTGTGGCACATTGGCTATACCATAGCTATATCTAACACACCTGTAAGTCATATGCATATTGCCGCACCGTTCTACACTGATTTGTGTATATGGATCAAGCACAGCAGCAGTGAATGTTTGGAGGCTTGGTGGCACAAAGGGGCAGCTGCTGAGTGATCCCAAGGGCAGGCCTTAGTCATCCAGCTGAGCAAACACACTGCAGTCCTGACAGTTTCAATAAGGCTGAGCTCTGACCTAACACATGAACTAATGCAGTCCGGGAGGGCAAGAACTGGCAAGTTGTCTCAAAATGCACAATCCTGATGAAGCTTTGCATTGCAGGTACACCCAAAAGGAAAACGTGTATAAATGTTGAGAAGTTTTATCCACACCTACACAGAGTTAAAACTTTGGCATTGTTCTAAATAGTCATTTAAATGGCAATTCTAAGTAGCAATTTAAATCCCTTTTGTCCTAGTAGAAAAACAAAATAATTGTCTGAGTTCTGCAGACATTCTGTATTTAAATCACAATTGTTGCACAAACTCTGTTTTGGAGGGGTCATGCAAAAGGACGTGATGGTATTCAACAAAATTACTACTTATTTTCTGAGAGTTACGCAACTGGGAAAAACAATTTTTCTAAGGATTAAACTTTCTGCAATGAAAAAAATTTCCATCGTGCCAGCACACTAGCTGCAGAAAACCAACCTTAACACCACAAGTTAAGAACGACACCTCGATGCCTCGGGCAGAATAGAAACTCTCACTTTTGGCTCATTGTGGTCTTACCATTGTCAGATGGAGATGGAGCTAGGTCAGACCTCCCTCCTGTAGCTGCAAAGCATGGCTGGTTGGTTATAATCAAACCATCACACCCACAAAAACACCAACATTTGCTCACACAATGAGAAAGATATATGACACAGGACTTATACTGTATAATATACTCTATCTAGTTATAAGGTCTGTCAGCCCTATGGCTCCTTTGAGCTTAGGATGATTGCTGTTCTGCTCCTACAGAAGATCAGTATGGCAGCACAGAGAGCAATAGTGCCATCACTGACTGATCTGTGTGTGTGGCTTTAGACGAACTGGTGCAGTAATCTGCCATAGAAAGTGGAATTATTTCACCCAAATGGCAGAATATTTCCCTTGTTTAATCAAAAATCTGCCCTCATTGCTGCAAGGGAAACTGAATGTCTTGTTAAGAAGGAGCATTTTTAGACTGTGAGCAGACTTTTATGGTAAAACAGCTGAGAAATCATGCAGTGCAATCATCACTGAGGCTGCAAAATTAGTCTGGGACTATAATTTAGTGTTAGCTGTTTAATTTAATACTGTATTATACCTTTATGGTGAGTTTGTCTTTAATATCCAAATTGCACTACATACACAATTGAGTGTTTTTTGTCGACTGCTTCACAGTAACATCATACACTTTATATCCCACACTTGCCCAAGACTCAAACTGTAAGTTCCGAGAAAGAAGAGAACTAATTTTACTGTAAGTTGTTTTGAATAGGAGCATCAGCATAATTTTTTTGTGACAGAAAGGTCCCAGTATCTAAATGTATAGAGTAGACATTCTTGCAGGTTTGATCCACACTGACATGTGGAGTTGTATGTTTCAAGCATTCAAAGATAATTTATTAAAGGTTGTAAGGTGTTAAAGTGGACAGATTAATATAACCATCCATTTCTGTCCAAAGAACAGAGAGAGAAAGAGCTGTACACAAGTAGGTTTTAACTAAACTAGCTAAACTTCTCTTTTTAGATCACCTCTGCTTGGCCCGTACAAAGTGAGGACAGATTCAGCCACATAAGAAATGTCAGAATCTCCTAAGCCATAAAATGCAAAGACAAAAATCTCTGGCATCTGCTTTTCAAAAGGCCATAAGGGATTTTTGACATTCGTTTGGTTATATAAACAAAACAGCTTTAAAGTCCAAATGCCTTTAACAGTATAGCCACTGACTGGCCACAGACATTTTTCTTCCCTCCCTCTTTGCACATAGTAAAGCTGCAACCTAAAATGATCAAGCTACAAAATCCCAAAAAAACAAAACTATACACTTTGTAAGTATAAACATTTCTACCATCTATTCCAAAACTGGGTAAAGTGAGATTTACAGTACATACCTCTATGTTGAGGTCTAATAAGGTTGCATGATAGACTAAATTGCACAGGAAGAAAATAAAGGTTACAAATAGATTTATGTTGACAGCAAAGGCTAAATATATATGTGAAAATAAAATGCAAACGTATCAGAGAGGGTGAAAGAGGAAGGGCATTGTCATGCTTCCTTGAATGTTCCCAGTCTGAGAAAAGACAACATCAGCTCTTGTTAAATCTGTTTACATCTTTCAAGTAACTCATTGTTTTTAACAGGGCCAAGAAATTTCTTAAAAGCAGAAAAATGAGCTTTGTTTTTATTTGAGGGAGAAGAAGAAAGCGAGCATTTCCCTCAATGTGAGCCAGCACGCACTTTATTAGAAGTAATAGTACATGTGTCTGTGCGCATGTGTGAGGGAGCAGTAAAGAAAGTTTGCGTGTTTGTGTGTGTGTGTGTGTGTTTACACAGCTGGAAGTTAGAGAGCAGAATCACTTCACCTGGCGGTGGTTCCTCGGGCGTCCACTGTGATCCCATTAAAAAGCAGACAGGCTCTGGCACAATCTCCAGAAAACAAGAGGACTTCACTTACCACAATATCCCCACATTAGAGGCCAAAAACCATGCCAAATCCCTACAAACCCCTGCTGAATTTACTTTGGGGGCAAATGGGTCCTGATAGCTGATTGCTCTGGCAGGGTTCAGGTGGATCTGCTGAGTGGCCTCTAGCCCAGTTTCCATTTCATTCAAGTTTCCACTGAGACCCAGACTTGCCTCCACACCTCCCTCTCGTCTCTCCTGCACTCAGTCCAACTAGCCCTTTTCACATCCTCCTCCTCAGGCCTGGTTAAAAAGCCAAAAACACTCATGCCAGATTTAGTGATAGCAGAAAGTGTTTATGTATCTGTCTGACTGACTGCTTATGATCATCTCTCTGTCTTCATGTCCTACCTTTCTGTTTCCCATCACCAACTTGTACCATAGCTGCTCTTGGAGTTTCCCACTAGATATCATGTTCAGCATAGTTCTGATAGAGAGAAGCTCAGTAAACCCACTCCTTGATTTACCCATCTCACTAATAGCTCAGAGTCCAAGGCACATGTCACAAAACTGCATAGCCTGGCACAGCATTACTCTGTCAATCCCCCAGCCCACCTGAGCAGCAATGCACTCAACCTGTCTGCATGCCTGCCTGTTTCCAGGAAAAAAGGGAGGCTTTAATGACCTCACTGTGACACCAACAGCTAGGGTTTGACAAGCCTCCAGGGCTCACTATCTTCTCTAAACAAGACCTTTTCAAATCGTACACACGCATAGACAAGCATGCAGGTTTTAGTCACACTGTACACACAAGCACACACAAGCACACACACTCACAAACACCCACATGTCAAAACACACAGCTACAGTCTGCAGAGCACTGATCTTCTGGTCACTGTCCGGTAGTCGACAGAAATAAAGGAAGAGACCAGAACCAATTAGCAGTGAGGGTGAAATGAAGGGAGGCAGAACAGTGAGGGAGCATGCTGTGGTCCATCGGGGCCTGTAATGTTGATCAAAGCAGCAGAAAATGCACTAAGCATCTGTTTCAATAGCCTGATGTCCCAGCCCTGCTCTCTTTACAAGCCTGATGGAGCTGCATTGAAAGCAGATCACTGGCTGCTCACTTATCATCTGTGCATTGTCCAGACCAATAAAACTCATGTCCATACTTAAACAAGCTGCCAGATCCTGCTGGAAAAACAGTGGCGTGGTTCACATGGTAAAGAACTCTTGCATGTAATTAAAGCAAAGACCAAGCAATTAAAATCACAGCATTAGAGTCACACATAGTGGGAGGTGGAGAGTGATGGGAATTAAGTATTAAAATTATAATCCTATTTTAACAACGAGACAGTGTGTGTAGGTCTATATCTGTTTGATTTTAGTTATAATAAATATATGCAAAAATTCAACAGGGGAACATTCAGTTCATACCAGTGTGGTCTTTGGTCTCAGGCAAATCAGACGAGGCAGGGCTCAAACTGGGGCTGGAAAACACAAAAGGAGATCATGTTATGCAGAGGTAGCTAGACACTGCCAATAAACTGGGTCATCCACGGGCTATTTACAGAAATCTACAGCACCAATTTCAGCAGCTGTAAAATAAAATTTACCTCATCCATTAATGGTGTAAAAGCAAAATGAAATGAGATCAAAGCATAGTGGCAATATCACTGCACTTAGCAGCTTGTGTACACTGGTCTTCTTCACATGAGGCTATAAAGATCACTGCTATCAAATGATACAGCCTTAATCCTCTTAAACTGATTTGGGGAAAAAAAAAAATTTGTTTCTTTCCTATCTCGTCACAAACGTCTCACCAGGAGGTGGGTGTAATCTTCAGCAGTCTTAAACATTTGACAGAATTTTGCAGAAGAGATGAACATGTTAAAGGTGTGGAAACTGTGACAATTTAGAACAGTCATAAAACAGTCGGGTAATTGTTTCTTAGTACTGCGGGCTGATTTGTTCTACAGCCAGTAGTCAATGACTCACAATAAACAAACATATAAACCATCAACATAAACCTATCCAAGCATGTTTAGATTTGTCTGGCAAGTACTGTACAGCTACATAGGATGCCTAACCTGAATGCAATCACTGGTGCTGGGGAAAATGAAAGGTAACATAAATAAATACTTGTCTATCTTGATCATGATAGGATACAAAATCCTGAATTTGGGAAAGGCAGAGTTTAATGTAATGTAAGAGATTACTTAAATCAACAAAAATAAGAGGCAAGTAAACACAAATCAACTTGTAAAACATTTATGTTCCACAATTTATTTCTGCATAGCTTCTACAGTACTGATGTACGGTATATTGAATTGTATATGAATCTCACTGGCCCATTATAAAGGCAAAGCAAAACACCAGCAATTCTAAAAACATTTACTGCTTGGTATCTGGATTAATGGTGCAATCCATCCTGCGCTCAACCTTCAACTTGAGCTGATATTTAATATCTAATGCTAAAATTGAGAAAATGTCTCATATTAAAATAAGAAAATGGAGAAATATTGGCTGCACCCACACCATGCCATACATCCCCACTTTTGCAAGCCAGTGTAGCAGTAAATAGCTTTTTGGTTCAGGTATGGCAGGCTACAGTTTGGCCTGCAACCCACAGGCTAACCAAAAATGAGGAGGAGAAGAGAAGAGAAAAGAGAAAAGAGGAAGACCAGCTTTAAAAAAATAAATAAAAAGAAACCTCCTGTGATGTCAACATCTACATCTTGTGTGGCCAGTCAGCAGGCCTGCCCAATGCTGATGTCATGATGCAAATTCTTAAATAACACCAATTATGAGCTGCTGTGTTGAACTAGCAGGAAACAGTTTGACAAAACACACTCAAAATAATGTGGAAACACAAAGTAGAACACAATTTATTCCTGATTGGTTTTAAAATACAGCTACAGCTGTTATTTACCAAAAAACATTTTTCATGAGGCAAAAAGCCTGGTGCTACAGTTGTATAGAGAAAAGGACACTGGTGGCTGAGACAAGGACCCGAAACACCTGTACACATTCAAAAAGATCTACATCTAGAGTATCCTGTCTGCAGCAATTGCACTGAACCAGGAGAGGTAAACATCATAACACGTGTCTGAAATTCTAGGGTATTAAATATCCCTCAAACACAATGAGCCTTAATATACACTGTACAGATTTCTATATAGCACACAGAAGTGCCAGACAGACCTTGTGCAGTCCTGTTTTGATAGGGAATAGGCTGCGTACTGGAGATGCGCATGTTTGTGAAAGACTGGTCCTGCTCAGAAACTGCTGTGCATGAAGTCTTGGAGTGCATGGAACAGATAATTGAATGAGAAACAGTCTCCCACTGGATCAAGACAGTTTTCTGGCATGACAATAAAAGCATGAGGTCGGTACAGGCTTTAGTTTGTGCCGTCATTCTGTTTGCAGCACTTTTATTTGGCTAGCCCCCCATGTATAGTGTCATGAACCTGTGTTGTTCAATATTTCATGCCTAGTATGAATCAGATCTAATAAAGATTGGAAAAGACCTGTTTCCAGCAGTGAGAGAAACCAAATGGTTGGTTGTGCTGCTGCTGCTACTTTCCCTCTTCAGTATCACAGGTCTGCTGCCAAGATGGACGAACGCTGGACTCCTGGTTTCAGAGTTTATCACAATCACACACCCACACTCACAGACACAGCCAATGTTCTCAGAGCCTGGCATCTCAACTCTCACCCTTTCACTACCATTCATATTTACATAAACCAAAGACAGCAGTGAGGAATGAATCACTGGCATGCAAATGAGCATCACAGTCCAGACAAGAAGTGACATAAAGTGATTTAGAATCCATGGCCACAGAAAGATAGGTGTCAACACATTCTTAGTTTCTTGCTTTTTGCAAGCTGGCTGCCACAATCAACAGAGCATATCTCATTCTCGCTGGGAAAGATTTAATTATCTCTAAGAGGATCCAAAATAGCAGCCGTTTCCCTTATTTTTATGAGAATAGGGTAATAGAGTAGAAGCGTCCTCTCTGACCTCTGCATTTTTCACAACTTTTTTTGTTCAAGTGGGAGGTATGACGTTTAATATTGAAATTACCTTGGCTTCTTCATTTAGGCATCACAGTGTGGGAAGTCTGAAAATTAACAGCAGGAACAAAGCCCAGATTAAACAAATTGCACACTGACAAATGTGTATTTGTAGAGGAACTAAGGTGCTGTTCCCCAGGAAAGGTTGCTTTGGTGGAAACGGGGCTTTAGAAATAGTGTCGGGTTGGGCTAGGTTTGGGGAAAAAACAAGGACTGAGGTTAGGAAAGATTACATTTACTGTAATGTTGTTTATCCATCATGAACAATAAGGACTACAAACATCAAGGCAATATTTAATTCAGTTCTTGATCTATTCTGGCACAGCAGGCCAAAAATCAGTATCGAGATGATGTTCCACTTACAGTTCTTGCTGTCTTGGCTGCTAGCTTCTCTCATGCTTCTACATTCCATTTTGCAAATTTTCTACACCAGGTCACTCAGTCTCAGCCTTGCTTCTGTCATTTGTTTATAGATTTTTTATCATCTGCTAGCTGAGTGTAAATATTAAAACGATGCAAATGAAGTATTACTAAAAATATATCCAACAAATCACATTTTATTCAATTATTTATTTCAGTTATATGAAGTAAGCATGATTTTATGGATGTCACTGAATTTTTTTATGGCACTTTCAGTGCCCCCAAGCATGAAACAGTGGCCAGACTTGAAATGAAATATCTGCCCTATGTTTAATGGCATCATTGTGTTTCACAACTTCAGACCACACTTGAAGAAACTGAAAATAAAATTTACTGAGAGTGAGGTAGTTGGTGGGGGGTGGGGTGAATTAATGCATGCAGTAGGAAAGAACCACTTTTTTTGGCTTTGAGTCTTAGAACTCAAGTTTGGCTGTCATGTGTCCCATAAACCCAGGCACCCTTGTGATGCTTGGCTTTAGTCATAGGTTTACATTAAGATAGAAAGGTGATTAGACGGAGTGGATTTAGAAAGGCAATGGAAAACAGATCACTGCTCACTGAGCAAGTTCCATGATTAATTCCATATTTTCTGATGGCACACACAAACCCTCTTTTTTCTGTTGATATCCCTATATCTTTATTATGTGCACACAAATACACAAAACCATGGAGTCTTTACACTCAAGTTGAGCCCACAGAAAAAGCAAAATACTGCCCCAGCAACAGGTTTAGGAACTAATGTTATAAAAGTAACAACAAAAACACTGGTAGTGTCATCAGGGTAAACTCTATTAGCCAAGATTTTACATAAGGGATTACAGTGTATGCGCATAATCTGAAACACTGTCTACACTTTAGCCACTCGGGGCATTAGATTTCAGTATCGTCCCTTCTAAAATCACTGTCAGAAGTCCATGTGAGGGGTGTCGACCTGAACAGGAGCCATGATAAAAATCAAATCCCCTTCAAGTGATCCCAAGGTTGGACTAAAATGTAAGTAAATGATCCCAGTCCTATAGCTTGCTGAAGCCATAACTAAATCAGCATGACATATTATTATTCCTGTTTTGACTTAGGTCAGAATCCAGGTTTTTTTTTTCTGAATTGTTATCCTGGTGTACTGCAGTCCCACCTGCATCAGGAAAACTAATTCCAAAACCCAGCAGTGACCCAAAAGTCTTTGACACTGCTTTACTGCACAGCTCACATGCAAGTATTTCTTTAAAGTTTATGGTACAAACAAGCACTGAGAACGAAGCTCTAAATACAGTATGTAGACCCAGGACAGAAAGCCATTATAACATTAACATAACAACTTCAGGCTATTCTTTTGGCAGAAGGGCACTATTATAAAAATCTTTGACAAATAATCCATATTAATTATGATAAAGAGCCTCAGGGTAAAAGGTTTTTACAGAGGCACTTCAGTCAGTTCAGGCCATGCTGAATCATTTCACAAAGCAGCTGATATTTTCACATTATTTGACACTAAATCACATTATTAAAGTTGTTTGGAAGGCATACTGCAACCCATTATACAATCCCTCTATAGGCTACAATACTGACTGTGAAAATACCATCTGCTTATGATGATGACTATGAATCCAGGCAATAAAGGGTAAAGCTATTTCACATAAGGACACACATAGTGCATAAATTCTTGACATGCTTTCAAACACTTTTTTCCCCACACAATGCTTCTAGGCCCATCTGTCATTCAGCTTCAATCCACATAATAATGTCAATATTCTGTATATCCTCTAGCGACATGCTTATCATATCTCAAATTGGCAAAATGTGCAAGTCAAAGCAAATATCTGGACTAGCCCAGCATTTATAAATGACAGATTCAATCACAGAGTGCACAGAATATTTAAACAGAGCTATCCAGTCATATGATGAACTGCTCATGTGTGCAGCAAATCTGTAGGAAGCATCAAGAACTTAAATCAAAACTATTGTGAAATTCAAATCGATGTAGTACTTGAAACTAGTAACCATGACTGCCTGAGGCAAAATCGCACTTCTGCAAGAGCAACTACACTGCAGCAGTCAGAACACAAACACTGACAAAAGCCACACCACAACCTATCCTATTATACAGTAGATCCCTTCACCAGCAGGTCTAGAGACATCAGGAGGCCTACACTACACCGACCACACGTCCCTCAAGACTTTGGGGGTAGAATGAATGAAAATCCAGACATATACAATACTACTGTTTTTGTACCTGGGATGGGAGATTACGCATATAAAAATATCAGTAGTAGTAGCAGTTATTTTGAAAAGAACTGTTGACATATTGGGGTGGGGGGTGGGGTTACTACTACCTAAAACTCAATTGGTATGCTTTGTAGTATACACAGAATACTTCTAGTGCAAACTAGGTAGTTCAGTGATTTAGTGAGAGCAAAGCAGTGGTATAGTGGTATCACATTCTTTAGACCACAGCACTCTTTGGCGAGTGAGACCACTATTCCACCCCAATGCGGAAAACACATGCTCACCCGACATCCCTCTCAAACCCATTTCCACTCCCCACATAGCTACTGGACATAACGACTTAGCCCAGCCAAGTTAAAACTTTGTCAGGCCCTGAAACACCCACAAAAAAAAACACTAAAAGTGGAGGTTCCTTTTTAGTTACAACATGTTCTGCCAAGAAATTAAATTTATGGGAAGGTTTAAGCCCTATGAGACGAGAATGCTCTTTTTTTTTCCTGCCTACAGAAGGAGAATTCAGTGGAAAGTAAAGGAAACAGGGTAGTTCTGGTTAGAGTGAAAAGTACACTGCAAATGTGCTTACTTGCTTTAGGAAGAGTGTGTGCTGGAATTGGACAGTGACATGTATTGTATCTCTGAGGGAAGTGAAGGCATTTGGTATAGTGGTCAGGTTGGACACAGAGCCAACATTAAGAGTGTGCCTCATGTCTGAAACAATGCTTCTGAGTTACAGCACACTGTTTGAGGTTAGGGGATGTGGTTGAGTAGAGGTCTATACAGGCTCAAGAAAAAACAAAAATGGTGGCACTAAAGCCAAACGTTTCATGGGATTGACACTGTTTATGATGCATTGTTTTCCAGTGTTTTCTTGTGTTGTGTTTCAGCAATGTCCACCTATATTTTGTAAATGTTTATATCTATGTTATTATCTATACATGTAGTGATAACTGCTACATTTTTTAGTCTGTGAAATACCAATGACTATACAGTGCATCTCTCTGTAGTTGAGAGGATTTATACTACAGTAGCAATACAGTACACTGTGCAGAGGTTAGCCGTGTCGTATCACATCAAGAAGGTCCTCACTTCAAATCTAGAACTGGACAAATCCAGAAATTGCAAGTTTGCACATTCCTCCGATGACTGTGTGGGTTTCCTCCAAAAATCCATAGACGTAGATGTAGGAGTCAGTGGTAGTCTGTCCGTAAGTGTATGAGCCCTATGATAGACCAGCAACCTGCCCGGTGTTTGCCCCGCCTTTCATCCAGTGTGAGCTGGAAGAGAGTCCAGCACCCTACAACCCAGGAAAAGATAAAGAAGGTGTAGATAAGGGATGGATGACCCAACTACTGTCATTTATTTGTCTTTTTGTTAATCGGTGTTTAATCAATTAGCTTTGACATGACTGTAACAAAATTCACCTTTTGATCTTAATATGAACAAAGATTCACAATGAATGTCAGCTAAATAAAGAGCACCAAAGAAGCATTGGGTGCAAATAAAAATGTTATGTATCTGTTCGACAGTTTGAAAAGAGGACAACCACATACTAAGTAATAATTGTAACACAATAAAATTAATGGAGTTTAGTTTGCAGTCATTTTCTTTTTAAGTAATGTTACGTAATGACATGTTCTAAGTCCTGCAGCCACAAATGAACTTCAAATCTGCTTCAATATGAACCAGTGAGTGATACTGTGGGGACTCTATGACCACTTCTTCTACAGTTAAGTCTGTGTTACATGAAGTAGGTCAAAAACTGGCTTGTAGACTGCAACGTTAAAGGACTTCATTATCCATCCATCCATTTTCCTCCGCTTATCTGGAACCATGTCATGGGCACAGCAGTCTAAGCAAGGATGCCCAGACTTCCCTCTCTTCAGACACTTTCTCCAGCTCCTCCGGGGGAATGCCAAGGCGTTCCCAGGCCAGCCGAGAGACATAGTCCCTCCAGCGTGTCCTGGGTCTTCCCTGAGGCCTCCTCCCGGTGGGACATGCCCGGAACACCTCCCTAGGAAGGCGCCCAGGAGGCATCCGAAACAGATGCCCGAGCCACCTCAGCTGGCTCCTCTCGATGTGGAGGAGCAGCGGTTCTACTCTGAGCTCCTCCCGG
>NW_018128087.1:55207-78980 GCF_001952655.1 Monopterus albus | reverse complement strand
GCCCCGGACCCCGTACTCCCGGAGCACCCCCCACAGGGTGCCACGAGGGACACGGCCGAATGCCTTCTCCAGATCCATGGAACACATGTGGACTGGTTGGGCAAACTCCCATGAACCCTCCACCACCCTGAAGAGGGTATAGAGCTGGTCCAGTGTTCCACAGCCAGGACTTCATTATCTCATTCAGTCAAACCAATCAAAATTTATTTGTATAATGTCTGGTTGACCAAAGTACTTTACACGGCAATGCAAATCCAGAGTAAAAAATATCAATAGAGAAATAAAACAAGATAGGAACATAAAAATCACCAAGTACACAGAATCAACAGATAAAAGGAGGAAGCATTAAACAGCACTATGTATTAAAAGCCAAAGTGAATAAATATGTTTTAACCAATGATTTAAAAGCTGTCAAGTCTGTAGAGGATCTAACATTAAAAGGTAAACCATTCCACAATTTAGGATCTGCAACTATAAAAGCACGGTCATCCCAGCGTTTGTATCTGGCCCTGGGCACCTCCAACAGAAACTGGCTTGAGGATCTGACCATTTTAATGAAATGTATGGTTTTTGGTGAATTAAACATGGTTATAAATGTTTACCCTATAATCTGTCTGGCAAAAAAAAAAGATTATTGAAGATGTGTCCTAATTTTAGTCAGGTGTCTAATCAATGTACTTTTACTAAGGAAAAATATTCTTACAGGAGTCAGAGTTTACCCTGCAGTGCAAACACCCAGTAAACCTGTCAGGAACATATAAGCGAGCACTGGAGTGTTACAAAGTGAACACATGCAGTACACATGGTGACACACACACACACACTGAGGATCATTGCTAAAGTGCTTCAGTTAGAATGGAAATGCGTTCAGCATGGCTGGTCAAAGTCATTCACTATCAAAACATATCACCAGTCAAGTGGCATCACTGCATTGTGACTACTAACACTGCATGTGCCAAAGAACACTGGGAAAAGCTATTGCAGAAAACGAGAATTCTCATTGAGGCATAACAGTCATATTTGGACTGTACAGGACTACTTAAATGTATCTAGTGTAGAATTTATATTTCTTCCATACTGTATAATTCATTTAGGAGCAACAGCAACAGAAAATATACATTTTCTGCATTGTTGGCAATTCCAGTGACAGCAACATGGACCCTAAATGCCACTGGGAAGGGCACTAGTGAAAGAGGCTAGCAAAGCAACATTCTCCAGCTATGCTAATTGGCATAAGTTCCAGATGGACTGTGTAGACTGGTTCAGTCCAACAACTGTAATGTTATGATAATATCCACCTCTGTTCCCTGAGGAGTTCCTGATCAGGCAGGTGTTTACTGAGTCAGGGGACCGTGATGCTGATGAAAGCATGGCAAAGGGATCCGTTATGGACATAACGAGTGGGGAATGGTTTTTCACTCTTGGACAAACCTGTGGTGTTTGGATATGCTGGGGATGCTCCTAGCAAATGTTTTGATGCATTTGGGGATAGAGGAAGGCTTGGGATAAGCTTTTTGTGATTTTGGGGTCTCTGCTGTTGGGTAACTCTCACATCCCAAGCACAAGGGGGGCTATGAGGCAGGGGGACCAGAGGGGAAGTGGGGTGGGTTCTGGGACAAAGTCTCTGTGGGGATGGTCCATAGGCAGGGGATTGATGGGGTGGTGATGAGAGATGGAGATGTCAAAGAACAGACACACATTCAGAGTGGGACCAGTAAGAGAGGTCTACTGGGGAACTCTGGGGCCCATCATCACCTCCACTTGCTGGCCTAAGCTGAGGAGAAACTGGGGGAGGGAAGAATAGAGAAGAAGAGGGGCACTGTCCATTGGTGTTCACACACATCTCCCCACTGTGGGTTTGTTAATCCGGAATGTGACCTGAACCAACTGAGTCCACGGAGGATGCTAACAATCAATTACTTCTCTGTGCTACCTAAATAAAAACAACTTTAAGGTGTGTGTATGTGGGCATGCATCATCTTGATCAGTTTTGAATCTTATGCAGTCAATGCCCTTTCCAGTTAATAGGGTCAGTTTTCCTAGTATACCACATTACACAGTGACACAGTGTATATAGCTAGGTGTAAATGTATATAACTGAAAATGTTATATCTGTGTACGCGCTGCATGTATGTATGTTCTTTGAAAACATTTCACTTTTTGAGGTGTTTTTCATTCCTGCCAGCCTCCCTTGGCTGTTGCCACAGACAGAGAGAGACAGGGATGAATCAGCTTTTGTTTGGTGTGTTTGTGACATACAGTATACATCAAGGGCCAGAGTAACCAGAAACAGACCCTTTCCACATCCTCACCACAGAGCTGATCCAGAGAAGATCTAGTTACAATAAAATAAATTCTTTCCTGTCCAAATTGACACTCATGGCCTTTGCCTTAGTTTATGATAATTTGGAGTCTGGGTGGTACAGGAATGTGGTGAGGGACAGGGGTTTAGGGTGCACTTAAGGTGATTTATGTGCTAAAATTATCGGGTGGGTTTCAAACACTTAGCACTTTTTATATACATAAAGGAGGCTTACTTGCTGCTAGGATGAAGCAAGCAATTATTGAAAAAGGGTTAAATATAAATCATCAACAAAGCCATGCTCTTAGCTTTTGCTCTGTTAAGGATTCATCAGCCTTCTGAAATAATTATTGACCTTTGATCCATCATACAAGGTCATACTTTGTGTTGGTTAAGAGGCCTCAATTTATTTTTTACCACTTCCTTTTCCCCTGATATCTTCATATGGTACTATTTAGTTGGACTAAAGGGGTATTAAATTACTCATTTTGAGGTACAGCTAACTGAAGGTGCTAACCACATGTGAAACTCCTACTCATTCATGCCCTATATCAGGCAGATCCTATTTGAAGCTGCCTTGGAGCTGGGCCAAACCCAATCCCTGCCAATGCATCTGCTCCTAATAAAAAACAATAATCAACTTCACCAAAATGAAAACATCCAGCAGTGTGTGTATAGTTTGCATCAGGTATAGCATAGACTGCCCCACAGTAGGAGTGAACTCTCACATGCCTGTGAACAGTAATGCTGGCTATTCTAATAAATGTTTCCCGTGTATACAAGGAAGACAGGCACGTGGCAGCAACAGCGACATAATGCCCTCCCTGCTAAAAGGTAACAGAATCCCCACAGCACAGAGAAATTAAATATACACATATGGTTATATGCACACATCCAAAGCCACAGAATATCCTTTTTACACACCGTTTCCTTGTCTCTTCCATGCTTTTCACCTTAAATATACTCATAATCTAGAGTCTCAGAACTTTTCCCAAATTCCTGTCTGAATGTGAAAACCTGCATTGGATTGGGAGATGAGGCAGGTCTGGAATTCAACTCTGGAACACAGCATAAAGACAGAGCAAGCATGACCTATCAGCACTGTACCCTACATACTGCATGCATTTGCCAAAGTGGGAAGCAGTGTGGCTTCTACTGTGTGTACTGAGACAGAAAGTAACGGTAGCACCTGTGCCTTTCATGCAGGAGACCAGAGCTTGCATCATGTCACAAAGTGTCAATTCCTGTACTCATCTCTATCGGTAACCATGTAATCTGCAACCCCCCCAAAAAAGTTGGGACTATGTAAAATCAAAATGAAAACTGAAAACAGTAATTTGTAAATCACCTGTGTCCTGTATCACATTGAAAACAATACAGCAGCACATTATTTGATGTGATACCTCATCAGCAGGTGGCCGCATCATGATTTGGTACAAAAGTGGCATCCGGGAAAGGCCGAGGACTTTAGGAGCAAAGATGGGCCGAGGACCACCAGTTTTCCAACATATGCATGAGCAAATCATTGACGTGTTTAAAAACAATGTTCTTCAAAGAAAGATATGAAGGGATTTGGATATGTCACCCTCTACCGTGCAGAACATCATTAAAAGATTCGAGGAATCTGGAGGGATCTCAGTGCATAAAGGGTCAAGTCTAAGCTGGATGATCATGTTCTCTGATCACTCAGACAGCACTGCACCAGGAATTCTTACTCTTCTATAAGAGATATATCCACATGGGATCAGGATTACTTTGGCACACCTGTGTCAAACTACAATACGTACTTACATCCATAGATGCTGCTTAAAACTACTCTGCCAAAAGGAAGTCCTGTGTCAACAGTGTCCAGAAGCGTAGTTGACTGCTCAGGGCTCAGAGGCATCTGGGATGGACCATCACATAGTGAAAACGTGTACTGTGATCAGACAAATCAGCATTTCAGGTCTTTTTTGGAAGGAATGGACCCCGTGTGCTCAGGGCAAAGATGAAAAGGACCATCCAAACTGTTACCAGCAACAAGTCCAAAAGCCAGGGTATGTCATGGTCAGCGCCCTTGGCAAAAATCACTTACACTTCTGTACCATTAATGCTGAAAAATACAGAGATATTTTGGAGCAACATATGTTGCCTTCAAGATGACATTTTTTCCAGGGTTCGCCCGTGCATATTTCAACAAGACAATGCAAAACCTCATCCTGCACACATTACCAAGGCCTGGCTATGGAGGAAAAGGGTGCGAGCTCTGGACTGACCTGCCTGCAGCCCCGACTTGTCCCCAATAGAGAATGTATGGTGCATTTTGAAAAGCGTCAACATGTCAACAAAGACCCGGGACTATTGTTTACCTTATTTTCAGGAAGAATGGGACAAAATGATACCTGACATATTTAAAATCACTTGGTGTCCTCAGCTCCTAAATGTCTTTTAAGCATTGTGACAAGGAATGGCAACATCACACTGTGGTAAACGCTTTACTGTCCCAACTCTTTTGGAATGTGTTCCAGCATCAGAATTGAAGTTTTTTTTTTGAACAAAGAATAAAATTGATGAGGTATCACATCAAATAATGTGCTGCTGTATTGTTTTCAATGAAGTACAGGACACAAATGATTTACAAATCACAATTTTAATTGTGATTTTACATACCATCCCAGCTTTTTCTGATTTGGGGTTGTAGTTTATTTCTCTAACCTTAAGTGTGCTATAGTCTATAGATATAGTTTGAACACACAAACCCCAGAAGGAGTTATGCGGTCTTATGCATTCCAGTTAAGATAAAAGCATTCCAACTCGAGGTTCACAATCCCTATGTAGCAGGAGGACAAAAGGAGGACAGATAAGCCTCAGTCTACCACTAACCGCAAATGTTTCTTATGTTTGGAAGCAGGCTCCCAATAGAAGAGGTTACCAAAAAAACTGGATTACTTCAGACCAGATCTTCTGCTCTACAATCCAAACTATCCTCCATCTCCAACTGTGGAGCACTGTTGATGTCTACAACACGGACCACTGGGGTTCCTGTTCATTTTAATGAGAGACTAGGAAGTTTATTATCTTTATCACCCTAATGTATTTCCATATGTAGCTGCCCTGTCCATGACCACTTACAGCCCAATTATTATAATAAATCTCTCTCAAAACAGGATGCAGAGCAGTTAGTTTTTTTATAGCCACTGATCCGCTTTCCAAGGATCAACACTATACACAGGAAACACTCAAATCTATAGAGTGCAAGTCCAAAACAGTTAATCTCTCTCTGTTTGAAAGAGAGAAAAACATCTCAAGTCAATAAAACACTAAAGTAATGATGTGTAGAATTCACATAAGACAGCCAGTGGAAGGATCCAGCCCTGCAATGTGCAACAACAAGGCCAGGTTAGGTCCACAATAGTTATCATTGATTAGACATATACAGCACTGGCTGGCTGCTGGGAGATGGAATGGCTGTTGTTTTTGTAATGGCAGTCTTGGAAAAAAAAAGTATGATCTGAAAGCATGTAGAAACTTGCTCTTTTACTTGACTTGACTCTCTTTCGGCATCCTTTTCACATAACCTCATAGCTTCATACAAGCTGTGCAGAGATCCAGGTGGAGACACCAGACAGAGAAATTCCAAAATAGCAGCATTAAATCAACTGTGGAGACAATCTTCATAAATACATACACACACGATGTAAGGCCATGTAAGTGCAAAGTTTTCTCACAAGTTTTCACATTGTCTGCAAACGATGAAGATGATCCATGATCTCATACATATCTCTTAATTAAACAACCTATAATCTGGAGTCAGCTGTACAAAAGTTCTACATTTTCTCTCATTTCGATGAATACTTTTGCTTTGAGACAGGGAGGGGATATCACCTCTGCTCCCCAATCCCTCATTATTTCTTCTGTATATACATATGCAGTCTGATTTTAATCTGCTTACTGCCAGATCATCTATTGGGTTTTGTCAGCCCGTTTTGTCCGTCTCTTTTGCATCTTATGCCTAGCTTTTGAGGGTTTGACTTTTGGTCTACTCTTTTGGACTTTGGATTTTGGACTGCTTGCCTGTCAGTTTCTGACCTCTGCATGTTCCCTTACTTCGCCTTCTGTTTATCCTTGCCTGGGTTTGTCAGGCCAGAGTCATTTCTAGACATTTCAGTAAGCCTGTTATCCTTTTATTAAAGTCACCATTTCACTGTTCCTGTCTGTCTGCCACTGTATCTGTGCTTGGGTCCTCACTGTTTGCCATTTTTATATAAATGTGACAGACATTATTAGAACCATTATAATGGATCAAAAAAGGGGAAAGAAGCTTCATGACTCCTCTGTTCTCCACTACTCTACTGGAGAACTAAACCAAAGTGGCACAAGGCTAAAAGTGTGCACAGCGAGCTTTAAGTAGATTTGCATTTTTGCACATGGTTTGAGTTAATGGCAATGTATGTATCATTTTGTATCTTGGGCCAGTGCCCGAGTCTTTTGTGATGGTGGGTGGGAGCCAAGGCCTGGCTCCACTACTCCATGTAAGATCTGAGTCTATTTACCTAGACCTGATGGGGTCCAGATAGACTTGCTACGACTCTCTCCTTTGCAGGGCCACTGAATCTGGACCATTGATTCCACCCAGCCAAGCAGAGCTGGGTATATCGTCTCTGGTTGGGCAAGGAAGACCACAGCTGGCTAGGGATGCAAATATGGTGTAAACTGGAAGTGACAGAAAGCACTGGACTTCAGGCTGAAGTTAACTCGGTGTAGGAATGACAGGCATTCCTCTCTACCACAGAAAAAAAATGGGGGACTTTGGGGAATCAGAACCCCCTGGGCATAATGCATACAGCACAGAGCACTCATAAGCCCTGAAGGTAATAGCTTCCATGTGCAAAGCACCATTACTCCAAGCAGAACTATAATAACAACATGGAAAAAGATCTATGTTATTGTACTGAATGTCATATTCTTCAAAGGCTGAAACTTCTGCATGGCTGAGAGATGCAACTCTGACGACCGCTGAGACCCGCACGTCAGGTCTGTTTTAGATATGTCAACAAAAGCTCATCATCACTCTCTCTTGCCCAAACAGATACATAAAGAACACAATATATACGGTATATTTTAAAGCCATCACAAACATACATACTGTAATGAAAACATCCACCTCAGAAAACAATAATTACCTTTGGGGGAACTGCCCTCACAACTTTAATAAAGTATTAGGTATTAATGTACAGTGAATGTTATTCTAAAATCAATGCTGACACAGGTTAGAGTCCAACACAAAGAGGCTGTAATACTGTACATATCTTGATTTGAATGACTTTTGTAAATGAGGTAAAACACAAATCCAACTATGTGTCAAAAGACTACCTGTGATTACAAGTGGAAGGCTGAAATGAATACAGCAATTCTTCTCAACACTATAAGTGTTTCATTTGTGACAGATAAGGTGGAACTGAAAAACCTCCAACCCAAATGAAAACACACCCTGACTTTGATAGTACAAGGCCTCATTTTCCACCAAACTGATTATATCGCCAGAGGCTGTTACTGTGGCTGATGTCAGTGTTACCAACTATTGATACCAGAGACAGAGCACACACACAACATGTGCTTACATCAGTTCACACAGAGCAGCGGCTGTGCGAGTACTTACACATACAGAGACAGAGTTCCCCAAGGACACACACACACACACACACACACACACATTATATTTTGAAATCAAACTTGCTCTTGAAACCTGAAATTGTTGGTCATGTTCCACACACTGTCACACAAATATGCACATGCATGTGTGCCCTATTAAATTACACTGATTGCACTCAGCTGCTTCCTCAGTGAATGTGCCCTCAGGACACATCTCTGCTCAGTATGATTTCACCACACTTGAAGTTGCTGAGGAGCCTAATTTTCACCGACCACAACAACAAAGACCATGCTGACAGTAATCCAGATTACAATGGCGTGAGCTGGGTCGTTGTGGAGAACTGCCTCCAAACATATACCAAGGCGTGTCAACCGAGTCTATGATCTCTGTGCGGTTTAATTTCCTCCTACACTTTCATTTAAACCTCTGGGTTTAACCTGGACCTGGGAACACGTCCAGCATAGTCTAAGTTTGGAGCTGCATCATACAAGATGATTGGGTTAGGCTAAATATCAGAAACAGCTCTCTGAGTGTACAGTAAGTACATGCACCATACAACTTCTTTTTCTGCCAATTTAATGAGCATGTTATTAATTTAAGTTTTTAATGCCAACCATGACTGTGTTTGACCTTTTCAACCCCATCAGGATTCTTACTTGTGGCAGCACAGTCTGCACATCTAGGCTTGCATCCATGAGAAACGAGCACTATTACACAATTGTAAATGTTTTTAGAATCACCAAGAGTAAGAACTGGCATGAACTGATAGACTGTGGGTTCGATGGGAGCAGCATTACAGATGTTTCTTAGTCTATAGGGTCCCATCATAACAAAGGACCAGTTGTTGTTGTGCCGTTTCACTGTCGTGAACTGATAAAGCCAGAAGGTGAGACTGGAGTCTGGTGTCCAGTCAAATTCACATGTGACAGAGCAGGGCATCCAGATCCCATCCCACTCTCCCTCCTCCCTCAAACACTCTGTCACCAGGCATAAAGTCAAAGCAACTCACAGTCCCAGCAGGAGTTGTGTCCAAAACTAAAGAAAAGAACAAAACCGCTAACTGAGAGTGAAAGGCATTTCATAATTTAGTTGCACACATGGACGTTTATATACACCAACATTTAAACCAGCTGGAGATGAGAGGGAAGTATTGCTGAGTTAAACGATACTTTCCATGTGTTCCCTTCGTTACCTAATGTGCTGAATGTGTCCCCCAGCGAAGACCTAAGTGTCTCCCCAGGTCTTTACAAGAATGACGGGTTAATGAATATCCACTCTTAATGCTCAACATGAGTAATCACAGTCCCTCAGTCTCACATGTTAATGTCCCAGTTCAATACCTGTGTCATCCATATTGGTCTCTTTCTCTTCTTTCCATTTCCCTTGCCCTGCTAAAAAATAAATAAATAAATCACCTGGCAAGAATCTGCTGCAAACTTTTAATATCTGACAGATGACAAAAATACTGCACTCACTCACCCATCCAACCCTTAACATGAATATTTTTGCACTGACAGATATAAATCTTTCATGGCTACCTCTACTTTTTACATAACTTACTGTCACATTGCTTCCAGAACAAGTGTTAAAAACATTGCAAGATATTCTTGTCCAGGTGCACTCGGTTCCCCTTCTGTCTTCAAGGACAACTAGATCACCATCATTCTCCAAGATAACAGTGGAATGAACGGGTCCCACTCTGTGATCCTTCTTTAAACTCTGCCCTATTCTCTCATATCTTCCCTTCCCTTTGCTCTCATAACAACAACCCTCAGGAGTTTAACACACCCTGGTCAAGGTCAGACAACACCCGTTGTTCACTGGTGACCTTCACAGCAGCTGCACATGTGGTAGTTTCAACAAACACTGTGAGGGTCAGAGATGCACTGGCTGTCAAACCCCAAATGCCATTGAATAGCAGACTTTGTCCATGCATGCAAATACATGGTATGTCATCTGACAGGCAAACAGTAGATGGTCATCTTCCACATCACCTCACCACCACAGATAATATACTCTACCCTACATTTAGGTAGTAAGAAGTCCATCACAGCCTAAATATTAATGTGAAAAAGAATTGCTTTTGTACATAACTAAGATCAGCTCAAAATGGGGACCATGAATGGAAAAGCTGAGTTAATTAGTAATGGCACTTGTCCAGCCTTTCTCATGTTTGAATCAGTGGAGCTTGAATCTGAAAGTGAGTTCAGCAAGTTGAGACATAAATGAAGATGGATTAGGATTATTACAGACATAGCAGTGTGTCTTAAGAGTAAAAATATGAACGCAAAACGTGTAATATGCTGCTGTGTAGCTCTAATGATATTTGCTTTATGGGTGTGAAATCAGCAAATATGGCAGATGGTAGCAGGATTTCCACAGCGTGTTTTAAAGTGGACACATGAATCATTTGAAACTTGATGGGATGATGTCATAAGGTCAAAGCAGGGCACCTCAGAAATAATAAAAACTATTTTTGAATTGAGGCTAGATGATACACGGGGAAATAAATGCATGCCACATTTCAGCTGCATTGGTGCAGGGCCTTATTGGAGAATAGAAGAATTGATTTTAAGACATTAAACAGGCCACCATTACCTACTGCAGGAAACGTCCCCAGTTTGAACTCACAGTCCAGTGTACTGCCAACACTAGCTTGAACTCAACACAAGCCAATAAATTTCCCTTGAGAGTCAAAGCTGGAAGATGTGACAATGGACTGACATTAGGGAGACATTAGACAAACTGTGGTTGCAGAAACAAAAGACAAAAATGTTCTGGGGTCATACACAAAGCAGAGATATGACTGTGGTGGTGTGGTGCTATGTTGGTGGAGGAACAAACATTTGCGAGAAAGACAGAGCCAGCACAGTGTGTCTGAATATTTTGCAGAAGTGTGGGTAATAAGCTTAGGAGGGGTGAAATGCAGGGCATCACACATCTACAGCCACATCCAAAAAACATAAGATAACCCAGGTGTCCCCTGCAGCTACAATACACGCACAGACAGAAGATATTTGACATAACACTCACTTGACCTACAGCAGGTCATACAGAACTCTTCATGTGACATATATTTCATATATTGTGACATGTGAGCCACAGTTTCTTGGAAAATGTAACATCATACTAATGGCACACATGTGTGAAAACAGTGAGACAATGTGCTCAAGAAAATCCAAGGTTCTGTTAATGTCCATTATCAGGCCTTGAACCTATGAGTTAATTTAATCATTTTTGCTCTGTTTGTGTGTGTACACATTACCATGGCCCCCATAAAGGAGGACATTAAACACAAACTGATTAAAAACCTCATGATACTGGCAACATTCAGCCATAAATATTATTGCAGAACTACACAAAATATCCCCCACTGCTAAGACTCATTTATTTGATAATTATTATTTAATTTTTTATTTTTTTTACTATGACTTCCTAATTACACCAAGCCACAAACTAAACACTGTTCCCAGTTATTACAAACACTGTGGAAATATGGAAATTTTTACCTCCCCGTTAATGATGATGAAAACTAATTAAGGAATGACAGAAATAAATGGTTTGAGAATCACAAATGTTGATCTTCAAGATGTGCAAAACTATGAAATTGCAGCTTGATCCTAACTTCCCCTCCTGCCGTCATGCAGCATAAATGCATTTGGCTAAGGGACACTGCAAGCTGTTAGTAATTGATCTCCTTCTCATTCTGTCATTTATTTTCCCATCTATCCTCAAAGACATTTGTTGCTCTCATCTGTATTTATGAATATACTAATCAGAAGCACAACATGTCTGTCTGTTATTTAACAATTTAGAGGTGGAACTATTGAGGAAATGACAAAGATAATTAGATGCTTATGTGGTAATAACCAGGTCCTTACAGGTAATGACTAGGTCCTCTTGAGTTTTAAATCATCCCTGACATGCTGTGGCTGTGCAGTTTGAGTTTTTGAGGGTTCTGATTGTGCATTTGGATTTTAATGGGTTTTCTTTCAGTGTTCATGTAGGAAAGAAAGACACAAATTCTATCAGACTGCATCAGATCTGAGAGGATTCCCTGGGTTCTCGGCCACTTGCTAAAACTAACCCAAAGCTTGAGACACAGAAACAAAACACCATGTGCTGAATGTCTACCCCCTTGTGGACAAAAGCCACATTGCTCAGGCTTGTACAGTATAAAAGACTAAAGAAAAAGAAAAGTGGATTTAAAACTAAAACCCATTTCATGTTAAATAAAAAGTAAAAGATGCAGAGGTACAGCTGGTTTAGCATAGATGTACAGGTGTGTGACTCCTCCAATCCCTACTTCTTTCCTTGTTGTTCTTGTGAGCACAACTGTCAGATTAACCTGAGACTAATCTGTGGTTTGACTGTTTGTGCCAAGTAACACTGAAACGCTGTAAAGGCAGCCAACTCCAACCCCTGCAGGCCCTACTACAGGCAGAGCAGCAGTGTGCAGTGGACCTGCTAACCCTCAGCTGAAGAAAAATCAGCTAATATCTCAGTCACCTCAATGTGCTAACTTCAGACTGCTATTCCAAGTATAGCATTTCTGCTATACTTGGAACAGTAAACTAAAACATACTGTTTTCCTCATTCACCTCTCACTTCCTCTTCCCATCAGTCTAAGGTAGTGAGAGATTGGCACAACAAGCTCCACCAGGGAAGGAAAACAGGAAAGGAGATTTCACTCAAACTGATCCTTTTCTTAGAAGTATAACTGTCAGGAGACACAGGCAGTTTAGTATTTCCTAAGGCTGCATGTAGGCGCAAAAAGGTTTTGGATGCCTTTGGCAACATGGTTAAACTCTGATAGTGATCACAGAGCTATTGCTTACACAGTCACTAAGTATGGCACAGTCTTGGCACGACACTGTCGATTAACCAGCGTGTTTCTTGGCACGCTCTCCCGCTGCAACAATGTATTTGATTTGCTTATTTATTCCTTAAAATAGATGTGATTTTTTCCCTATCTACACAATAAAATGTAGTTTTGTAACTCAGCTCTCCAAACAGGGAATATTACACATGCAGACCAAAAAGAGTACAAATGAAAATAGTGCAAGTTGTTGCATATTCATCCTACTTTCATGTGATTTTAAAGAATAAGGCCAGTCACTTTCTATATTATTTTCAACAATCTCCATACAGAGAATGAAATGGACAACGATTTGCCTCTACTCATGCTTATCCTTTAACAGCAGTTTAAGATGGTGTGATACATGCACATAATATAAATACAAAACAGACTTCATTCTGTCACCATACTGCAAAGAACCATTCTGCATTTCAACATTTTTGCTTCAGTCAGTGGCACACAGCTTTCAGTTACTAGCCATTAAAATTCACTCTCTGGACAAGACATATGGCAGCGGTGCCGTTCATCACACAGACGAGGCAACTCAGTTCTTAGAAAGCTGATTGTTTTGGGGACTCATTAATTTCTAATTTGCAATAGTATAAACAAAAGCAGTGTTTAAACAATAATAATGAAACAAAATTAAAACAAATATAAATATTCTGTATGAGTGTCTTCATGATGTATTATTATCAAACATTTGCCTAATGATAATTACTAGCAACCTGAGCCATGTAAAAAGGTGTGTAGCTACAGTGTAATGGAAAAGGGCATCGTTAGTAAATCACACAGCTGATCAGAACTGTTTAGAGAAACTAGAGTGAGTGGATAAAACATTTGTGTGAGTATTTGAGTATGTGTGAGTGTCTATGTAGCTGTATCTGTGTAATAATGACAGTATGGGTCGCTGGCTTCCAGTGCTGTGAAGGCGTTTCCATGAGCTCCCGCTGGAGGTCACAGCGACTCCAAAAGCAAAACACATAAATAACAAACACGAATAATCACTATCACTATCCCCAGTTTGCAGCAAATCTGACAGCAACCACACCAAACACAGTGAGGGAGATGTGGGATCTTGGAATTGTGGAGCAAATCAAAGCCAGCACACTCCTTCCTGGGAAGGTCCCTGGGCCTTTGCTATCTGCCTTCAAACCAGTATGATTCATCAGCTGTGTTATGGTTGTTATTGTTGGCTGTGGGAAAGGTTCTTCTCAAAACCCAGAAGTAGAACTGAGATACATGCCTTAGATATCCCCAAACACATGACGTTTATGAGTAGTACTTTTGTTAATCATTTCACTGCAGCATGTGCAGGTAGAGCCCTCTCCGAGGGTGCTTTACATCAACCATACAGGGATGACATTGCTGCTCCAAATCCTGCACCCCAACCCCTCCATCAAACACACAAAGCACTCTCAACGGATCCCACTAACTGTCAGTCACTTTATCTGACCAAGCCTCTCATATCCCACAAACCCAATCATCAGTGATTGTGAGTCGGCAGGTCTATAAAGCCCGGTGTTTACCTCGTCTAGACAGATTGGGGAACTGGCAGCCGTGGGCATCTCAGTGGTATATTGCACCGGGTTTAACAACAGATGAGTGCTCCACTGTCATTTAACACCATAAATCAGCACATCACACATAAAAATCCTACTAGCTTTGGGGTGTTCAGAAACCAAATCATGAATAGCTCTGTGATGGAATTTCCTTTTGATCAAACACATTAGGGTACCTGATTCCTGAGGCTAAACTGTGCAGTGCAGTAAATCATCAAGCCGACAGTTCAGTTTCTATGGTTCCCATGCAATGTGTGTTGGCATGTTGTTTTTCCAAATTCATGAGAAAACCAGAATTGCCATGGATTTGAAGGTGAACTGAAACGTCATTTTAAACATGTTCTGCTGCACACCAAGTAAACATTGCCCTAAGGTGAACACAGCTACACATTCACTCAATTATCTGTGCAAATAAGAATAGTTCTGGCTGTGGGCATAGTGGTCTTCTCTCCAGAAAACAAATATTATTTCCCCACTTTAACTGGCCAAGCACTGACTGCTAGGCTTCTCCTCAGTGTTTCCAGCTGAAACCTCACTCAGACCTCAATTTAACATGGCTCACAAAGATGCCTGGAAAAAATTATGCCACCACACATATTATCATATTAATTACCACAGTGTATTTTTGCTCACCAGGCAGAGAAAGAATCAAAAACTAAATGATCAAAAAAATGAAAATGCCTAACCAGAAGAATTTGTTTACACAGAAGTTAAGATGTAAAATTTAAAAAAAAAAAGTAGAGAAAGAATATTTTCAAAACACCATATTTTGCAAGAGAGGCCTTAGAACAAAGACCTCTTTTCAACATCTTGCACATCTGTTAGAAGAATGATTAACACAATAAATTATGATGGTAGGAATACAAGACTTCTTACACTACAGTGAATAAAGGGTAATGGCACTGTATCTGGGATTCTGCACATGTAGATAAATGCTCTGGGAGCGGGAACGACCTTCTACACAGCTGACTGGAAGGAAGTGGACCTGTTATTGTTATGACCTCAAAGGCTTTGGGTGGTCCACACACACACACACACACACACACACACAAAAAAACAAGGGACAGCAGGAACATGCAAATACAGTATAACTGTGCAAAACACTTTGATACAAACTCTTCAGACACCTGCCATTTCCTTTCCTGTTAAGAGCACACAAATCGCTGCTTGCCCTGACCAATATACGCATGCAGCGCATTCACACACACTTTCATATACAAAAGTAATCTATGGAATGCATTTTTCCACATAACCAATGTAAACTGTTTACAGTAAAAACATCTTCTCATGTAAAGTTACCTAGTAATTGCTCATGTTGCCACAGACACTATATATACACTTAACAGTATGTCTGTAAACACATGTATGCACACGCACATGGAATGTATGCATCAGTTACGGAGTATTTTCTACAGCAGCGTGTCATTGGGTGACGTGAGCTCATGCTGGCAGAGATTCATCATGGCAAGAGTACAACGCAGACCTGTCCAAACATCAACATGTTCAACCTCGCCCAAGATAAGCAGGACGGAGCTAATCTTCACACAAAAGGCACAAAGCTCAGCACATTAGCCCAACAAAATCTGAGAAAACAATAAAGTGTTGCTTTAACCAGGTCGTTTTGAGCCTTTGGTTACTTTTTCTTTTAGGACTTTAAAACCAGGCCCAAAGTGTGTACGGTGGCATGTCGATGATGCACTTAAGAGTTCACATTGCTCCATTTAAAACACAATCCATCAGTGCCCAGCAGAGTGAGACATTACTGTATCCAGTTACCAGGAGTGGAACTCATGACCTGAGAGGACGTAGGTCTCTCACACACATGCAGACAGGAAAACACTCACCCACCCACAGAGAAACTGAAAGAGACATGCTCATACTGACTTTAACAGGCAGTTCCACACCAATTCTGCACACATACAGTGCATGGTACATGCAAACACACATGCACACAGACAAACAAGGGCAATCAGGGGCTGGATGTCAGCCCCAGACAGGAACTGCTCCCAGCATATGTAACACTGCACATAAATCACTACACATATTAGGGTAACGATCCACTGTGAAAGAAATGTGTATTTAAGATACAGTGACCCTTTCAAAGACCACACCACCAGTGGTGGAAGAAGTACCCAGATCCTTTAGTCAAGTAAAAGTAATAAAAATTCTCTGTTACAAGTAAAAGTTCTGTATTCAACCTGTTATTTAAGTAAAAGTGCAAAAGTATTAGCATCAAAACATACTTAAAGTAATAAAAGTAAGTGTATTCATTATGCAGAACGGCACACTTAACATTCCTGTATATCATGATATTGAATTCAAATGTCTGGTGATTCTGGTGATTGTGGGGAGCAGATTCGTGTCACTTTTCTTAGATTTTCAGGAAGAGGATGTGTTATCCAGATAACCAAACAACAAAAAGGTTGAACTGACCTTAGGATGTTTTCATCTCAAAAATTAATTCTGTTCATCAATGAAAACTCCTGAACTATGAATTCTTTCCTTTATTTTACTGCTGATGACATTTCTGCAGGCATCAAAATTAACTTCAGGGACAAACAATTTAAAAATATTTCTGAATGATATGACTTTGGGCAACTCTTTTTTTTTCTTCTAAATAAATCTTGATAACTGGTAAAGAAAATGTTTTCTTAAGATGCTTTATATTTAGCTGGGCACTATTGTTAATACTGTGTTGTACAAACTGTGTGAGAGAGACCTTGAGGCCTGAAGGAAGCAGATCCTGAGATCCGGAAAGTGGAGTTCATATTCTTCAGATTTCCTCCATGTTAATTTAATCAATTATGTATTTACTTCCAATCTGCAGGCTATTTGGTTTTTCACAGGCGAGTAAGTGCATATCACACCTGGTAGCAATTTAGAGATTCAGACTGATTAGCATACAAACAGCTTTCTGGGGGCTAATCATAAAATTTAAAGGTGGAGTTCAAATAGGGATCAGTTACCCATGACAGCATATCAATGATTGTTTCCAAATACTTGCCAAATGGAGCAATACAACATGAATGTTAACATGTCCTCAGTGTTGATAAAACATGCAGAACTGCTGAAAAACAGTTATACTGCAAGTCAGTCATAATCAGTCTATTTCTATAAATAGTTTCATCACATTACTACTATTATGCCTACTGCCACCTAGTGGCTGGGCCTGGCACCCACTAGTGTTAAATATGCATCAGGTTTCTACTGCTTAAAGGTTTAAGGGCTGTGGGCCTGTGCTCACACTGAGTGAAGCTGTCTGCTGTTGAAATTCAACAAGAGCTTCACATAATTACCTGTTGTCCAATCTGAGCAACCTGAATTTGCTAGTGATTTACACTGAGACTGATTTGTAAATAAGCCAACTTTAAATGTAATATGACCCCAACTTGACTAGATGTGTGCACTAACCACTTAACCTTAGTCTCACATAATTTGCATTTGCTTCCGGTGTGTATGTTGGGAAAGGAGAGGGATTTGTTTTCTCCATTCACTGAAGTAATAATCAATAATTTTCGAGTCTAGCCTAATGCCCTCAGATCACAACATAAGCTGAGGGATTTGTTTTCTCCATTCACTGAAATAATAATCAATAATTTTCGAGTCTATCCTAATATCACAACATAAGCGCACATGCATCACTAAAAACACATACAGCAAATATACATGCAAAACAAGTGAACATAATAATTGGTTATTAATACAGGCTTAATTCTGCACTTACTGTTTGAGTTTCTGTATGAGCAGTGCATCTTTCTTCTGTTGCTCTCTGCTGTTTGGTCACACTCTCCTATAAAGGAACAAGAAGAGCAGACACACTCAGACACAGCAGTGATTCACACACCACTGACTCACTAAACCACTCAATGAGTAGTGCCGCCAGACAGAAAAACAAGGGTACACGCATAGATCGGGATGACAATCACACAACCCCAGGAAATAAATAATCACTTAAAATGAACTCTCTTAATCCTAATATCACACATCACTCCATGACAAAGTAAACCACAAAACAGAAGGACTGATTCAGAGCAAGTGCTTCTTGGACACATTTCAACTGTCAAATAAAAACCCTGAATATCACTGACATAACTAACAATGCAACAATCCCAAACAAGGCAAATCAATCAGGAAAATGACAGCTGAACAGCTCCGCTCATCTGTTTCAGCAGTAAGAAATAACATATCACTGTTATGTCACAAAAACGGTTCCTGAGCAACAGCTAATGAAATAAATAGGATTTCCATCTTCAACCTCAGTGTAAAAGCAAAGGATAGGAATGTTCTGGAATGGCGCATAAAGTTGTGATAACCACGGCATGTCACTCAAACTAAAGAAGTCCAAAGAGGGAGCCAGTGAAAACACTGGGGCCTGGAGTGATGACTCTCGCTGTTTACCCTAAATCTTTGCCTGTTCTACCCATTAGGAGAGAAACGCGTGTTCTTAAAAATAGGCTGCAGTTGCTGTTTTCTTTTATTAAAAGATTTACCTCAGAACAGTAACATATCCAGTAAAGCAATAAAGAGCAATACAACAGAAGCCAGCATTTTACATCTCACTACAAGCAGCTACATATGTGATAAAAGTCAGGTCGACTATAGAAAAGACAGCAGGATTCTAAGATTTGAAAATTTGCATACACAGTAACTTGTGAGAGCATGCAGGTTCCTTTGAATCGACTTGGGGTTAAGGAATATAAAAAAGTATGCTCTGCTCCTAGCCTGCAGCGCTGAATGATATATTAATGGAAATGCTGACAGTGACTCATATTACAGCACAGCTAGGCACCCTACCTTAATTCCAAGTGAACTCAGCCCCGCTGGATACTGACTGTGGCTGTGATTTGTTTCTGGTGGAGTTTGATAAAAGAGCCATAAAAGAAAGGAAAATCAAAATCAACAGATTTTTAGTGGTAAATCTGAATCTCAGTCACCTGACACAGCAATGTGACTTGTGGAACTGCAATTAGTGCACACTGTTATTTTTTTCCTTGTTTTTGGAAAGACTTTGGTTAAATAGACTCCGGCCTGACTTGTCAGCAGCGAGGCTCAACTATGAATGGATTCTGGGCACAGATACTGTGTGTAAAATGCCCCTACCTCTACTACACTTGTACAAGCAACCACAGACTGAGCAACCACATCAAGATTTGTAGTGAGTCTGTCTTCTTGTAGTTGTATTTCATCTGTTTTTAGTGTTCATTTTTACTTGTTTTGCATTTCTTTCTGTCTCTCTGTCATTCCTGCATATATTTATAGTCATTTTGCTGTTACTGGGGTCTTTTCTGTCACATATTTGGTCATTTTCTGCCTTTTTTTTAGTGGTTTTGTATCTCTGTAATTGTTTTACATCTATTCATTGGATGACTTTTTATAGTCATTCGATTGATTTTCCAACTGAAAGGCTAACAATTTTAGTCCAGCACACTACACATTTGATATGATGCTCATGTTCATCTGGGGACTCTAAGACATTTCAGTTTCTCAGGATCTCTGATAATCCTGAGAAGAAAGTGGGTAGATGGGTGTCATAGGTGAATAGTTCATTGTTTTTCAGTGTAGTATGTGTAGTATACACATACAGTCATGCGTGATCTTTATGTGACTGTCTACAACATGTTTGTGCACTGAAACAAATAGGTGCTGATTATGTACAACTACTGTGGCCTTGTCATTTATATATCACAGTGGAAAATGTGTCCCCCTCCACAAAATGAGAGCCTTCCAGTCAGACCCTCGAGCCACAACGTCTAATGACAAGAGAACTTGCGTATGCCACAATATAAACACCATTTTTCATAGACTGCTCTGAAAAGGCATTATCTTGTTTCATGCACATGGTTTGAATCAAGGTGAACTGGCTGTGCTCGTTGTTTTCAAAGACCCACGAGCCTCCTTTTTCAGGGTCCATGCACTACACAATGCAACTTCATCACCAAATGCAGAGATGCATCTCTGGAACAGACAGAGGAGACTGGGTTCAGATCAAACATTGACTGCACATGAGGATGCTCTGCAGTACCAGTGCAGAACGACACTCAGAATAGTGAGCCACACAGTTGCTGCCATAAGCCTGTGTGACACTTGGTTCTTATCAAATCACTGGAAATATCATTCTCAGGTTGCCAGGAACTGGGAGGCAGATATTGCCAGAAACCCTATGTTTTTACCCCGTTCACATCAAATATCTTGAACCTCTTTCAGTCAGTTTAGGCAACAGCGTTCACATGCTTGTCTCGGCTGGCTGGGTAATTGCTGAGCATTGTTATCTATGAATCAAGCTGAGTGGAAAGTTCTGGAAAATAATTTCTTCAAGACTGCAAAAAAAGATATATGTGATACTCCCAAGCTTAACTATTTAAGCTAACAAAGTAGTACACATCAAAACAAAAAAGCAATAAATGTTCTGAATTATAAGAGCAAAAGCAGAATTACAATAGCACTGATTGTGGATTATAGCTTGGATAGCCAACACTTCTTTGCACCTCTATGAAACTTAACAGGTGACACTGCACACTTTTGACCTGATTTAGCACCAAAATGCTCAGGAAAGTAATACCGAAACAGAGGTTTGCCACTTGTGATCTTGATTAAGTACCAACCACTTTAAAAAAAAATGTTTTTAACAGAGAAACTAGTGAGGTTCTGACGATCACTCACCACTCTTTGCAGCTGGGTATTTTTGGCTTTGATTAAAATATCTTAAAGCAATTATTTAGGACATGTGTTCATTTCTGTTACATCAACAGTTCATTTATATTTATCTGTACGTTTAAATGTTGTATTCCCTCATATTTTATTAGTTATTTTCTTTTTCATTTTAACTAGTCCTTTAAAAAGGTGATGTAAGATGTATTCTTATTCCTTTATTGAATGTAATGTCTTTGACTGCAATAAACTGTGGACATATGAACCATAACCTGTCTTCAACAACTATCATGTGTGGGGCTTTGCTGAATTCACACGAACAATATCATGACATCAAATATAATGGCTGGGACATCTGCCTCTCAAGGAAGCTAAACACAAATATATAGACTGCTAAATGGAAACATACAGAACATACATATAATACTTTCTGTGTAGATGTTACATACTGTATACATATGGTGCTCTTCAAAATATCTTTCATTAGTATCAGGAAGGCCCAAGCATGTGTCTGCCCAAATCCCTTTCTTTCTTCAGTTTTCAGCGCAGGGGATCTGCAGGGGTGTGTGCTCAGCCCATTGCTCTTCACAGTGCTGACCCACAACTGTGTGCCAACCTACAGCACCAACCACATTGTCAAGTTTGAGGACAACACCACTGTAGTTGTGCCAACTGGTACAGTGGTCTAAGAACAATACCCTCTTCTTCAGTGTGGGAAGACTAAAGAGATCGTTGTGGACTTCAGGAGAAAACCTCTAAAGCATCCACCACTGACCATCGACAGTACTGTAGTGGAGCGAGTGAGCAGTACAGGGTTCCTGGGGGTGCACATCTCTGAGGACCTCTCCTGGACCAACAACACCAGATCACTGGCCAAGAAAGCTCAACCACACCTCTATTTCCTCCAAAAAAAACTGAGGAGAGCCAGTGCACCATCCCCCATCATGCGCTCTTTCTACCGAGGCACCATTGAAAGCATCATCACTGGCTGCATTACTGTGTGGTACAGAGGCTGTACTGCCTCCTGCAGAAAGACCCTGCAACGCATAGTGAAAACAGCCAGCAAGATCATCAGCGCCCCTCTACCTTCCCTTACAGACATGTTTAACACCCTCCTCACCCGCAGAGCCTTCAGCATTGCTGATGACACCTCCCACCCCACACACTCCCACTTCAGACTTCTGCCTTCAGGGAGAAGGTATTTGAGTCTTCAGGCCCACTCCACCAGACTTACAAACAGCTTCATCCACCAGGCTGTGAGGATGCTGAATGCTGTCCATTACCTCCCCCCTCTGCCCCTGGACTGTGACCCACCACAGAACATAAAAAGACCTCTGCTGGTTTGCACAAACTCAGTGCAATTCCCTTTATGTTATACTATATGAAATCTGCTGCTGACTGTTTTTTACCATCATATCTGCTGCTGTTGGTCATTTGCACTACTGTCTATGTACATCTCATAAGCTATTATACATCTCATCACTAATGCCCCTGGTGATGCTGACCACCTAACAATCTTCTTGTTATTATTTGCACTACTGTCACTGATTGTACATGGTTCTTCATAGCCTATTAGGTTGTACCATTTAGTTTTATCCTAATTACTCTAATTTAGTTTTCTTATTCTATTTTTATTCTACTTTTATTCTATTTTAGTTTCTTAAATAGTATGGCATTCAGTATTAGGTGAGAGAGAAACAGTATTTCGATTTTCTGTATGTCCTGCACATATAGCGAATTGGCAATAAAAATCTTTGATCTCTTAATGGTCGTCTTTTGTTAGACAATCTTGGTAGAACAGTTTAGTGGACAACTGAGCAAACCCCACTCTCAGAGGTAATTGCCATTACAAGCCGGCTGGTCCAGCCACTGTTTAACCTGAACAAATACAATGCAGATGCTATGTGTCAAGCCACATATCTGCTCTTTGCTTAGGTGAGGATATGGTTCAGGGATGATTTGTGTTAAGGGTAGGTGGGGCTCTGAAGATTTATCATGGCATTGCCTGACACCCCCCTCTTTGGGGCCAAATAACTCATATACTGAGCTTCCATATGACTGCTCTCCCCTTCTTTGGCAAATTTAACTGCGTATTATTGACTATCCCACTGCCCTACCCCACACACCAGCCTCTTTATCAGCAGGCTTCTGTGTCCCCTCCTAAACCTATTATAGGAGCTCCTGAAACCCAACAACACACACACACACACACAACCATAGCTACTATAGCCCTGTGTGGCCTGTGAGGTTTGGAGCCTGACATGTGGAAACAATCACTGCAGAGAGAGATATAGAACTAACACAGAGGTGGATCAGTATTGGCTGAGATCTAATGTCTTATCAAAACACATTCGGCACAAGCAGTGACTTCACAGGTCAGGGTGTAGGTCTCAGAGTGGAGGCTCTGGTCAGTAATGGCCTGGATCGCATATCTATTTGTAATAAGTAGATCATAACTGTTACATACATACTAAATAGTATAACTACTGTTCACACAGAAACTCTCAACACTACAAAAATTTTATCCTGCTAGCCTAAACAGAAAAAACCCCACCTACTGTGGGTACGGAAAGTATTCAGACCCCCTTAAATTTTTCACTCTTTGTTATATTGCAGCCATATGCTAAAATCATTTAAGTTCATTTTTTTCCTCCTTAATGTACACACAGCACCCCATATTGACAGAAAAACACAGAATGTTTGACATTTTTGCAGATTTATTAAAAAAGAAAAACTGAAATATCACATGGTCATAAGTATTCAGACCCTTTGCT
>NW_018128087.1:27443-54780 GCF_001952655.1 Monopterus albus | reverse complement strand
TAGCAAACTTCATGCGGGCTTTCATGTGTCTTGCACTGAGGAGAGGCTTTCGTCGGGCCACTCTGCCATAAAGCCCCGACTGGTGGAGGGCTGCAGTGATGGTTGACTTTCTACAACTTTCTCCCATCTCCCGACTGCATCTCTGGAGCTCAGCCACAGTCATCTTTGGGTTCTTTTGTACCTCTCTCACCAAGGCTCTTCTCCCCCGATAGTTCAGTTTGGCCGGACGGCCAGCTCTAGGAAGGGCTGTGGTCGTCCCAAACGTCTTCCATTTAAGGATTATGGAGGCCCCTGTGCTCTTAGGAACCTTAAGTGCAGCAGAATTTTTTTGTAACCTTGGCCAGATCTGTGCTTTGCCACAATTCTGTCTCTGAGCTCTTCAGGCAGTTCCTTTGACCTCATGATTCTCATTTGCTCTGACGTGCACTGTGAGCTGTAGGGTCTTATATAGACAGGTGGGTGGCTTTCCTAATCACGGTCAATCAGTATAATCAAACACAGCTGGACTCAAATGAAGGTGTAGAACCATCTGAGGGATGATCAGAAGAAATGGACAGCACCTAAGTTAAATATATGAGTGTCACAGCGAAGGGTCTGAATACTTATGACCATGTGATATTTCAGTTTTTCTTTTTTAATAAATCTGCAAAAATGTCAAAAATTCTGTGTTTTTCTGTCAATATGGGGTGCTGTGTGTACATTAATGAGGAAAAAAATGAACTTAAATGATTTTAGCATATGGCTGCAATATAACAGAGTGAAAAATTTAAGGGGGTCTGAATACTTTCCGTACCCACTGTATATCAAATATTTCCTTTTGCCACCCTCAGTCAAATCACAGCACCTAATGAATGACTCTGTGGTAATTGGCTCTTTTTGGAGCCTAGTTCAGTTGAGTCAGATGCTCAACCTGCAGCTCATTATACCGAGTCACATAAGGTTGGGCTGTAATGGATTGGGCTGTATGTCAGTTACTATAATCCATTCATTCAATTTGTTTTGAAAACTCACCTCTGTGTACCTGCCAAAAAAATAAGTCAAGGAAATGTCCGTATTCTCTACTGAGAATAATAAACCACAAAATCTAAATGAAAGCCAGGAATTCCTACATCAACAAGGTTAGACACAGATATGGATGTGTATTACTTCAGATTATCACTGTGAAAAATCATCACTGTTCAATTTATAAACCAGCATTAATCCTAGAATACTTTGCCGGTGATATAATGTTTGATATCCATTTTTATTCAGCCTGAGTCATCAACTTCAACTTCAACTTTAGTTGGTGAGTTTCAACGTTTCCCAGATAACAAACCTCCAAGAGGGAGTGGACCTAACTTCAGTGTGCATAGGTGAAAAGTAACAGCAGCGAGACTAATAACACTGAAAGAGGGACTCGTTCCAAGTGAGAAATAGAGCACATTGTTGTGCAGTGCTTAGTGCATTATGACCTGTTGAGATTATGTAATTAATTGCTTTCTTGACTCAGAGCAACATGGACTAAAATGGTCTGTAATGAAGGGAGTAATGCATAAAAAGGAACTTTTAAAAAAGTGAATATAACTGTACATTGATTCAACCACAAGCTATTTTTTCAGGGCCAGAGAGGTAAATCAAACAAATTAATATACACGTAGGAACACCCAAAATGGGTTTGTCAATACAACTGCTTACTGCCCCAAAAATAATAATAATAAAAAAAGCATGACATATCAAAGAATAACTAAGGAATCAGATCTAGGTGTACAATAATCTTCATCAGCTGTAACAGAATAAAGGACAAGATCACAAAAACTGTACAGTACTGACCAACGGAGAGCAGAGTGCAGCAGAGAGGGGGGAGCCAACCACCTTCCCTGCTGAGAATCCCAGTTTTTAATCTGATGTCAACAGTATTTCATGCCAGGTAAAACCCTACACTGTAGTAATTTTTAATTTGCCTTCTGATTGTCCCAAAAAACACCTGCTTTGTTGTTAATTTTAGGATATATCTTAAGACAGCAAACTAAGTAATTTAGGTTTGGTCCCAATCTGCATAAAGTAGGAACCTCCCCTAATGTGCACATTGACATCATCTACAACTGTCAAAATAAAAGTATTTTGAGTGAACTGTTCTGAGCATCCTTAGCCTTTTGATGAGCTGTAGGATCGGCAGAATGTCCAGTTATACCCAGATATCTGCAGGATTAAGGCAAATAAACCAACACATTAAACAGCAGAATAAGGCCCAGCTGAATCAACATCATTCTCAAACAGTTTCAACAAAAACTGAACGTTATTTTGACATTTACGCAGTTTAAGCCCAGTGAATAACCTTAAATGGAACAAAGCTAAGAAGTAAACAGCCAGAAGCAAAGCAAACAAAAAGGAACCACCAAAAACTAAATATGTTTATTAATTTTAATTTAAAACAGGCCTTTTTCCAGGGATGAAGTAATAGGTTAACTTACATCTTATCTGCAGCAAAGTAAATGAACAAAAGTAAATAAAGCCTTGAAAACTGATGCAAACAATTCCTACAGGTGTCCCAACTTTGTTGATTTCTAACAACAACAAATTCTATCTGTACACAGTGCTGGACAAACTGTGATACTACACCCTCTGAAGCATTATTTGGAAAGAGACAGTTCACAAAGAAAGTCAGACCTTTTCAGGGATTGATCCTACTGCAGGATAATGAGCCAAACACCTCAAGGCTGCGCAGAGGAAAACGACCAGACAGTAATTTCAAATGAAGGGATGACAGAACAGTGTCCTGGCTCCAGATGAACAGTGAAAGCAAAGCAACTTAAAAGTGCAATGCAGCATTTCATTTCAGCTGTAGAAAGAAGGCCACAAGTCGGTACGGCCGTTAAATTACATTAGTAACAATTGGGGAAACGGAGGTGACCCCAGACGAAGACAAATTTTAGTAGACTGCAGCTGTAGGCTTCTCTAATGTGGGTCAAAAGAAATATTGCTGAACATCTTTGACATTTATATCTCTTGTTGTTGTGAGACGTGGTTTTCACTCTGTGCTTTTTAACCACATTTGCAGATTAACAACATCCCACAAAGATGTGAAAACTGTGAAAAATATATGGAGGGGATATTTTAGCAGTTTGTCAGGCCAAGAAAGGAGTAAGTGCTTCAGCAAATACTTCTATTAAAAAAGGTATAAACAATACAATATGTTTGGCTCTCTGTCAAGCTTGATTAGAAAATAACACTTTCACAAAAACAGGAAACCTTAAGTGTGAGAATGCATGTTGTGTTTGGACTGTAACCAAACTAATCTACCAACTGTGATCTAGAAGAACTGAACCAGATGGCAGAGAAGGACTCTCCCACAGAACAACAACCACAACAATCTATGGTGTCACTTAAGATGTTTACTGCCGAGTTTTAACGCTTAACTCATTTGATCATCAACATTAAATTGTCTTCATAGTTTGTACAATCTAATCATGTGAATGTTCATCACAGATATAAAACCATTAAGCACTGTTTCAGCTGGAACTCATAATCCCCTCTCACTGATGCTACGCTGCTTTTTTGCCCTTATGAGGAACTGGCTCTCTTTGATGGTTGAGGTTATGCAAGTTCACTCGGTACAGGCTCTGGAGTTTTGTTAATCTTTCAGGTTTATGTCTGATTTCTCCCTAGGCCTTCCGAGGGCCATTGCCAGCCACACTCACTTCATCATGTTACACAGCAGTGACAGCATGGCCTTTGGGTGTTTCCTCATCTTGTCTCTCATTGTATAATTGCACTAAACTATTGCTGAGCCAAGACACAGCTGGGTACAACAAAACTCACCTCATTTTCTTGGGATGAGTACAGCTGAGCCTATTGCTGGTGCAGGCAGCACACATCCCTGAAATGAAGAAGATTCTTCCTCGGCACTGATTACAAAAGTTGCTATCAGGCAACAGCTCCCTGCGTTTCCTCCACACATCTTCACTTCCATAACCATGGCACAATTCGGACAACACAGGGTTTTGACTGGACCCAAACACCAATGGCTTGGCCAAACAACATCACAGCAAGGTTCATTTCACATCCTTCTCCCTGTGCTTCCTATCTAAAGTACCGCATGTGTGATTTAATGAGGATCTGCTTCTAGTTTTCTATTCTCTTCGTTTTAGTAAACACACTTTCTGGAGCTCATTAAGAAAGACAAAAAGAATGTGAGACAAAGAGGGGCTACAGAAAAGGCATAAAGGTGGTAATAATGACAGCAGGCTATGTGCTGGTCAGATCTGTGAATTAAGGAAACCAACTGCTGTGGCTGGTTTGTAATTTAAAGTAGGGATCCTGAACAATGTCGGTATAAAATAAATAAATAAATCGACATTTATCCTACCAACTGATATTAACCTACTTTATGAGCTATGTGTTCAACAAGTTTTCCAACCTATACAACTCATATGGTCCTTTGTCCCTTTCCTCTCATATGACCCAAAGGAACATCTCCTGATATAGCACCCCCACGTTGGCAGGCAGAATTGCAAGGATTTTGTCAATATTAATGACAACATAGGTCACACTGGAAAGCTTTTTGGACCTTGTCATCAAGGAAGCGATTAAACATGAGGTTATGATGACAAGTGTACCAGAACTCCATCATTAAGGAGATTGTCATAAACATTAAACCGCCATGTTTTCATTTCTTTTAGGGATACAAACATCTTGGTTAGGTTTAGGAACAAAAAAATACTGAAAAACACACATTACACACTGGAGCAGAACACCGCTCACCTTGGGTGAAGTCCTGTCTTTATGTACCAGCCACCAATCCCAACCCTCCTCCTAAAGTGGACTTTGTAGCTCTATATACTTTGTCACCCGAACTTCCCCCTTTGCTTGTCATAATTATTTGCTACAGGTTGCCAAACTGTACTACATAACTCTTGGTCATAATAACCTGCTGGTAGAAATGACATGTACAGTCATTTTTTTGCTGTTGATGTATTACTCATGGAACTAGATACTAATAAATGATCTCCTACAGTGTGGTTTCAGAGGTTACCATGTGGAAAGCAACTTTTAAAAGGTACTGTCCCTGACTTCACAAATAAAATGGACTACATGACATACTAGACCTTCATCACAGCAGACATTAAGGCACATCGTAGCAAGAATGAATGTATTCCATTGTGCCAAGCTAATGTCAGCATCCTGTTATTGTGCATGCCGACTCAATGGAATGGCTTATTAGTCCACCTAATGGCCAACATATCTCCTTCTACTCAAAATGCCTACTATGGGAAGGTCTACTGAGTAGGTAATGTTCTAAGGCAGCATTTTTGTGTGTGTGTGATTTTGGACAAGTGTTTCTCATTTTTGGAAAACATTTCAGCTCTAAGTGATAGAACACATTTTAAAAACAAGAAACATGCTCACACACAGCGCTGTTATTGGAGAAGCAGATGGATTTTGTGGCACAAAAAAATTGTCTTTTGAACTCACTGTTTTCTAACAAGATATTCTTTAGCACCTTTACTCTGACTATGTCTAATTTACTTTTGTAAGGACGTACTGTAAGAATCTTTAGCAATTTCCTCTAAGACAGCAAATCACACAACTTAAACTGGCAAATAATTTTAGAGGATTAAACTGAGTTTATTAGAGACATCATTGTAGACAGTACGAGAGAGATTTACTAGCCTCAGAACAACAGGAAACATCCAACCAATGGATACAACATTCTCCTAAGGAAACAAGATCCATTTCTAACACTGGAGCCAAGTGCTGCTGTTGTGAAGGGTAAGTGTCTACTCAGTACGATCCCACTTTATAAGTGGGGTCATAATTTCCTGACACATTGTATTAGGGCAATGCAATATATGAGAAATATAACCAGCTTCCCTTCTTGTGAGGCTATTCCAGCTGATATCTTTATCTGTCACTTCCATTCTCCCTCCCATCTCATCCACTCCATACTGCGATAAGAAACCGTTGGTTCAAAAAAGAGAAAAGACTGAGCTACTGCAAAGAAATGTGTAGCTGGACAGCACTCAAGAGAGCACAAACCTCCGCCAAGTCAGCTCACTGTCCCTGTGAAGCCATCACTCCTAAAATCAATATTCCCATGATAGTTTGACCCTCATAATATGATTCCCTGACCATGAAAACCTACCCCTGGGATTTGGAATCACACTGATCTCATTATTAGTTTGAAAGTTGTTTAAAAACAAAAAGATATTTCAGTAATGGCGGCCTTCTTCAGGATCTAGCTCAGTAATCTTTGAAGATACGTCAAATCTGCTGACACCCTGCTGAGTCAGCAGAGTCTCCGTTAGAATTTGATCTTGCAAGTGTGCAGCATGATTTACCTGTATTGTCTCACAGTAGTGAGTTTTCTGTGAGCCCTATAAATTTGAACATTCTGGATCACCACAGCTGGAACATTACTTGGATGCAGCTCATACTCTGGTGTGTGGTAGATCTTATGTAGATCTTAATGTGCTATTTTTATCCAAGCATTGTAGGCATTATGCATGGAGTTAGAAGCAGAAATACTGAGATTGGCCCCATCTCATAATGGTGAAGAATCGTCTAAAAATTCCTGGATCCAGATGGTGATCAGGATAGGCAGCAAAATCTAATGGATTGTTCCGTGGGCCAATAAAATTTCAGCATTTTTCATCATTTTCAGTTATGCTGTGAAAAAACACCAACCAACAGACAAACCAACAAATGCTAGTAAGAATATTACATTAACATTAAAGATGCAAAAAATAGCAATAGTAATTGGATCTTTGATAAACCAAAGAGAATGAAATTTACCTCACTGGATTTGTAAACTACAGTTTTGATTCGAAAGAGAGTCATAATGGTCAGTTGGTTGTTATGAAGGTATGTCTGTGCTAAACATCTGTTAAATAAGTAAACACCTGCCATCACTAGTATACATACAGGTTTTGTAATGTTTCACCCAGCTGAAGCTGGAAATCACATTGTTGTCCTCCTCTTCCTTGTCTCCTTGTCTAATACTTTCACCCCATTGAACTCTTTGTTAATCCCTCTTCCTATCCAAAGTTCCCATTGTTCATTCCCAAATGCACTGCCATATCAGAGTCAGAGTCAAATATATGGAATTATTCCAGCCCTGTTGATCTCTCCATGTCTTGGTTTTCCATGACTGTGGAACTATATCTCTCTGTGGCTGGCATGTATCCAGTCTGTCTGGCCAGAGACATGTTCGAACTCTGAACAAGACTTTACTGTCTCTTGGCCTCTGCTGACTTTGGTGACAGGCTGTCTTGTGCAGACTGGGACAGAGGAGCCAGCAAGTGGCTTGGCCTGAGACTCTCTGCTTATAGTACAGTACCAGGTACAATCCCAAAATCAGATAAGGAGACATATTGCTCCATGGTGCTAACACAACAATAGGAGGCAAGTAGCTCAATTAATGAAGTTGTGTAAACTCGCAAAAAAAAACAAACAAACAAAAACACACACACACACACACACACACACACACACACACACACACAATAAAATGTGTCTCTCTCACCAGCATATAGGCAGACACACTGTAAATTCACATGAGCCTGACTGCTGCAGACACACACACACAGTGATTCTCTCTGATATTTCTGACAGATTAATGTGTTAATATAACCAGAGATGGTGGGGTACAGTGTCAGACACCGGTGTTCAACAGCTTCAGAAGCCTCTGAGTCCCTGTTTTCCTGGGCTGACCTCCTGGTACAGTTGGACCAGAGGAAAACATGCTTTCAGATATCAAACATTTATGACTCCAGACAAAGCCTTGTATCGCATGCCACATCTGGCATAATTATATTTATAAAAATAACAAAGATAAGAGGAGGCAAATCAAACCCAGCCTCTTTCAGAGCACTTACTTGTCTGCTCAGTGAAAACCAAATTGGAGTTTCCTTTCATCACACAAGAGCTTTCTGGCGTTAACAAACAAGCAGTCGTTCTCCCATGGAACAAGAGTCGGCCTCTGTCCAAAGTGTTCGACCTCTCTCCATCCCTAATGTTTCTGAAAACAAAAGGCCATTCTGGCATGTTAAAACTCACAAACTGTGAAGAAAAATACTCTGCAAGATGCAGTAATTTCCCTCTCTGACCTATAGTGTAAGAACAATACGTCTCTCAAAGTGAAGCTATCCTGATCCTGATGCATATTTTCACAGACATGATCCATCTGGATTTTTCAGTGAGGTGTAGTCAGGCATTTGCCAATGATAAGGAGAGAGAAACAGCAGAAGCAAAAGATGCGCAGGATAAATATATCTTACTATTCATTATCAGTCTGCAAAAATGCTGCGCTGTATGATAGTCTTCGCTGGGCAGAAGTAGTCTTGATGTTATTGGATCACCTACAGCTTGCACTAAAGAGTAGATACTCAATGACTTGTAAACTTGTAATGAAATTAGTTGTTCACTTAGTCCAAGAGATCACAGAACTCACTGGATAATGGTTCCGGCTCAGACACTTAATATCTGCAAGTAAGACTGGATGTTTATACCACTGTGGCTCATAAAACAGTCATGGCCCCCTAGTCATCCAACATGATTTCTTGCAGACCATCCATGCACACACACACACACACACACACACACACACACACACACACACACACACACACCTATGAATACCACAACCCTAGTGTAACAACAAACACTGATAATACCACCCTTCAACTGAATTATATCATGTCTAAATTTTAAGTAATAAAAAATACACGGGAATGTCCCATACCTTATAAACCTTGCACAGGCAGTGATTTCCAAATGAGGGCCACCTTCTATGAGGCTGCTTGTAATAGACACTAAAATTAGAGATCATTAGGATTTAAGCCTTCACTTTTCTGCCTTTAAGTCGCCTATTAGGTATAAAATGTATCAGAGTAAGCTAAATCACTTTAGTTAAATCTTCGATTACTTTTTTTTGTTGATTCGGGTCCTTGTCACGATGCACCTGCTTTACTCTTTACATGAAGAGGTGTGGTGACCTGTCAGCTGAGGCGCACTGAGTCACAGCACTGAGTCACAGCACTGTGACTCCACAGTATTTGGACTGGGTTGCATTGGCTACGTTGTTGAGTTAACACATGCGCCCAATGTACTCATAATGAAAGCAGCGGAGAAGCATCAGAAAGCATCTTCTGACTCTTTTTAAGCAGTTTCCCCTTCACGTCATCACGTAATTCATTTTCAGGACATCGACGCACGCGCGTTTCAATTAACACAAGGCTGCGGGTGATCAATAAGATTAGACAACTTACCTACGGCGTTCAGTTGGAAGCCTTCGATCGGTCCGAACTGTCAACTTTTATGGTTTGTTTTTAGGAAACTCGCCGACCAGGCAGCATGTCTGTTTGTAAGCTACCCCTCCCCTCTCACACATCTGGTCCTAAACCGAGCACCTCCCCTCCCGGCAGATTCAGCTGCGCTCTGCACACCCACTTCTCCCACTTTTTACTACTTTAGTCAAGGGATTCCCTGCTGGTTCTGATTCAACTGTCATTCATTTCTTTGAATCGTCAGTTTAATAAAGAATGTATGGACCTATCCCTCTATTCCCGGGTGGCATAACATCAACATCCAGCGCGTGTGCAGCTCTTTAAAAGCTTAGTGATTAAGACGTTAAGATGAATAACATAACAAGAGAACCAACCAGGAGAGAAAATGCTGCATTAAACAATATTAGTGCCAGAGATATAGAATAATGGCCTATATCAGACACAACTAAAAGTTCCTACTGGGAAGCAATGTTGTAAATGGCATCATTCAGAGAAATCATACCAGCACATAAATGTAAATGATGTAATTGCATCCCCTTTAACCCACATAAAAATAATGGAGCTGCTAATGCATTACTGTGATAACTAGGGGTGGAAAGCACCTGTAGTTTTAGGTATTGTCAGTTACAGTATATTTACACATGTGTGAACAATTTCACATTTCTGTTCTACCTGGATCACCCTCCTTTTATATCATTTTTACTGCTTACATTTATATATTTATTAGCCTATATACTAGTAAAATGTGTGTGAATTTTAGTGCTGTGGGAAGGAGAGATTAATGGAGTAATATAAAGCATATACAAAAAACCCCCAACTAATATGTGATCAAGAAGTATATTTTTTAGCAGTTTTTGGTATCTTTTATTAACTACTATAAAGGGGCAGTTAGATTACTGTCTATAGTGATAATGTTCAGGCTTTCATCATCCCAAACAGTGACATTTAGTAGCTTGTGCCATATTATGACGCATGTAACAACAGCTACAGTATGTTGCCAAGCTTCTACTGGCTCCAGCCCAATAGTTGCTGCAGTAATTTAATATCTATAAAGTTAGATGCTGTGTTGACATGCAAAAAATCAAAGGGTAGAGATGTATCTAAAGGAAAAGTTTCCATTGTTGCCCCATGACCTTTTCAAATGTTCAGCAAGTGAGAGACACAAAAAAGTGTAAACTGTAAAGCTCCTCCTTTGGTGTAATCTGTCCACTGGTTCAAGATAGATCCATTCTGGCTGTTCTTGGGAGCTTTGTTCCCCCAAGATTAACAATGGCTGATTTATGATCCTGGAGACACCCTGTGTTTGGACATTTTTGCTCCAACAAATATGTTCACTCATCATAACATAATCCTGAGAACTCCTCCGGCCCTGTTAAACATTTGAGTGGAGGGGGGAGTCATGCAGTAGTCAAAGCCATGCATGTAGCAGGAGTTGGTACTTTTATGTAGTAACAAATGCCAGCCAGAGCTGCTATCGCTGCAGGAAAACACAGAGCTGCTAAGGGAAAGATATGCTGCCTGGTCTCTGTCCATCACTCTACTCCTTCTCCTAAAACATGCATTCCACTTCCAAACAATCTCATCTCACCATCTATCATCCATTTCAGTTTTCAGCAGGTTATCTTAGATGCAGCCTGAGAGAGGGCCCATCACTATGGTAACCACTCCAGCTCCTGGATGGAGCCCAGAGCTGTAAAAATGAAGCCCAAGAGGCTGTTATGAACAGGGTCTGTTTCCTTCCAAGTCCAAGATTTAATGAAGGGGTCACTGGGGGTAGACGGTTGTCCAGGCCAAGATTTGGACTGAGTCACATCAAGATTATTTTAAAGGCAAGGGCCCTCTAGTCTATTCCATGAAATGTTAGCTCAGTGTGGAATTTAAAGGGGAGTAAATGGACTTTAACACAGCTTCCAGAGAAGAGACAAAAACACAAGCTGAGTGGGAGGGCAGAGAGGGGAATGGATAACATGAAGAGCCAGTGTAAAGGGGGTCAGAGACAGCAACAACAGACTGAAGGAAACAAGAGAAATCAGCCAAGACCACTGGTGTTTTATCAAGTTAATTTTGTCGCCTGGTTCTTTCCCCAAAATACACTATTACATCACACCAAGCCTGGGAAACTTCCCCAAACCAACACATAGCCTCAATGTCTTTTTTGTGACTACAGATAATTTATCAGTAGTGGAGCATCACTCCAACACAGCCCATTCTGTCTGTGCTGACAGGAAAATAACAATCATTTAGTGGATTCTGAAGAAATGTCTGGATCAATTGTTATAATGAGGACATATTAACTTTTTTGGCAAAACCTTTGTTGAGACCAAAACCTATTTTTTCTGTCTCCTTTGTTAGGACTGCTGACAATACAGTAGCCTAATTGTATGGTTACTTACTTCAAAAAGAGTAACAAAAATAGCTCGGGTGACCTAGAAAACAAACTATTATTTCACGCTTTCCTCAACTGTCTGCATGTTGCAGATGAAAGCACTGTCATGTCTTGGGTAATTTTGAAGCCATTTTGATGACACGGTTGATGGAAATAAAGTGAGAATACAGAAAGAAAATAAAAACACACTTTTATTCAACCGCAAACATGTTTTATTCACATGAATGTATCTTACATAGAGACAAAATGGGGGAAATAAACAACTTCAAGGCTTCCTCTGTATTCTACAAGCAGCTTGTACTGTATACCACTGTCATCCGGCACTTTTGTTTCATGTTGTTCTACCTCTGAAATTAAATATCCCCCAAAATTTTGGCATGTTACAATTAGATAAATCAAACAAACAAAAAAAGCTGTGTAGCTAAAGCAATATGATAACAAGCAGAAGAAAGAAATGAAGGCATGGATAACAGCTGGGAGACACAGTATGGACAGATTCATGTAGAGGGACAGGAAACTGAATGAATTACAACATTGCTACTTTCCACTGCAGTCCATCGTGACAAGAAATGACGAGTACTGGTTGTTTGAGGTGGGGTTCAGAGGTTTTTACAAACCCTCACGGGTGTTTCAGGGTTAGCCAAGCAGCTTAACTCCAAATAACTCCACTATTTTCCCAAGTTGGTGTAAACAAGCGTGTATGCTGATGAAGTGGCAGGCTGATGGACTGCATAAGCAGCATCCTCCCCTGGATAGACAATAATCCCACTGTGTATTCTGTGGTGGGCCAGGCCATTCTGGTGATGAAAACACCAGAAAGACCACAGTTGATTTTGGAGTATCACTGTCTTTTCAAGTTCTCTGTGAACGTTTCCACATTGCAACATCTGGCCGGTAAAAGACTGAGATTGTATGCATTAGTTAACCTCCTATGTTCTACTGACACTCATCAGGCCATGCTGTGGGGCAGAGTTCTGAGTTGTGCTGAACTGGATGTGGGCTTTCAGGTGGCCACAGAGGTGACGATCTGGACCACCTCACCATTCTCTCCGTGGATAGCACCTTCGATGGCTTCTTTCACCTCCATGTCCGCCTGCAGGGCTGGGGCCAGCTCAGCAGCCTGGGACACATGGAAAAGAGAGGACAGGGAAGACATACAAGAAATGTTCACTAAGTGTGTAGAATGTCCTTTGTGCTAACCAGTGTAATTCATAAGACGCTGCAACACAAGCGAAATGCGTTTTCTGTGAACTAAATGACTGCCATATGGTAACCTCCGAGAGACAACCACAGTGAATGGCCCAAAGACAGAATGAGCAGAGGAATGAAGTGAGATTAGAGAGGATAAGAGATAAGAGAAGACAGAGGAAGACAGTTGGTGAAAGGAATGAGAACAAAAGTAGAGACAGATAGAGACCTGACATTGGATGAGCCATTTGTATTTGAATGCTCTGTGACTATCCCTGTAGTGGGTGTAGGACAGAGTGAGGCATTGTGTGGGTAAAAAAAAAGAACCCTTAAAAGATGAGAGGTTCCTGACTCTGTCCTGGATGATGACCATGAAGAGTGACTCATTCCTTCCTCGACTGCACGCCAAAGGCTCCCTCAAACACACCTGCAACACTTAATCCTCCCTCCAGCCCAGCATGCTGTCACTAGACAACAGTGCCGAGCAGACCACAGCAGCAAACACAATGTGACAACACAAGAGGCTCACATAGTGTAAATGCTGGCTGTAAACACGTCAAATAAAACTCATATGAATCTGTTCCATTTATTTTGTTTGTGCTTAAACCAGATTGTTAGTGCTCTGTAGTCCCTCCGTTACAGCCGAGCAGAAGATAAACCAATCAGATTTAAAATACAGCCACCAGTTTTTAACTATTTGCTGAGAAGCCCCTTGGAATACCGAAAAAAAGAAATCAGTGTATTGCCCCCTTCTTAATCTAGTTGGGGTAATGGAAACTATTCTATAAAGAGAGAGGGAAAAATGTGAAGATAAATAAATACAAAAGCCTAAGTAATTTTTCAAGAACTTGTATAAATGCTTCCGTATGTTTGGAAACAGATGAGAGCTATTCTCTCAATTCTCAATTCTCGATTCTCACTTCTCGCGATTCAGCACAGAAAAAACAGCCATCCCTCCTCTCTTGACATTGAACTGAAAGTCAGTAACGTTTACACTGACCTCAAAACCCAACTGTGATAATAACCCACACTGTACCAGGCAGGCCAAGCCAAGTATCTCTGCTCCCACACTGGCTACTTGACTCAGTCATTCTTTGCAGTGTGCCTTTGTTGCCATCCTTTCTTGCATCAGAGCTTGCCTTGTGATCAATTATAGGTTGTTTAGATCTAGGTAGATAGTCGCTTGGCAAAGTCCTTTAGGGCACACCTGAAAAACTGAAGAACAGTCTACTTGAAGATATTCTACATATCTTAGCACCAACCTATTTTCTTAGCACATTGTCATTTTTCGTCTGAGGTGTAATGAAAGTCTGCTTCTGACAAGTTTTTACAAGTTCAACAAGAGGTTTCATTTTGCTGCATGTGCCCTTACTGAACCCAAACTCCCCTGAACAGAAAGCTGATGACTGTGTTGATTTTTTTTTTGTCAAAATCTGTGTACAATCAAACATTAGGGGATAACTTAGCTCTCATTAGACCTCAAAATCTATTCAAATAAATCAGTTGAGTAAACAAACATTTTGTGCTGTGCCAAGTGACTTGGAGCCCAGATTTGAGAATACAGTGCATGGGGTAGCAATTATTGTGCATGCTCAGAAATACACAAATAAATTGTGTTTTAGGGTGTATCAGTGTGTGTGTATGATCCACACCCAAGAAATTTAATCAGTTTAGGATGTTGTAACTACCTCCCCACTCACAGAGGCAAGGATCCAATTTCCTAGACAACTGCAAACAACAAAATGACAACAAGATAGGGAGAGGGCAGCGTCTTAACAAGGAAATCCTAAATCCTGATGCATAGCTGGTCAGCACATCTGCTATCTGCATGTCTTGCAGGGAGGCAAACATGATCAATCACATTACAAAGTCTGCAAGGAGATCTTTATCAGGACAGACTTTACGTAGCCATAAATCATTTGAGGTTTTCTCTGTTTATACTATTACAACACAACAAAGACTTGACTCACATCAGGACTAAAGGGTATCTACTTTAGCAAGTAACTTGAAGAAAAGCAGCAGTAAGGAGAAAATGTGATATTCCAGCAGAGAAAATAATAGAAAAGTGCTGTTCTTTTATACCCCTCACAGTTACAGTGACCACTTCAAAGGCTGCTGTGCTGTGGGCCTGTGCACAGGCCCGATTCCACATGTGGCTGGTGCTCAACAAGCTCAATCATCAAGGGATTTTAGGCATATTTACTAATTACTACTCTTCTCCTTGTAACGCTCCATCCACTGCACTTTATCATGTTAAATTACTGTTTGTCCAAACACCCGTCAAAAGCTAAGCGCTTTTTATTTAAGCAAAATTATGACAACATTGGAAAGGGAGACCCATTGTACTTGCAAGGAGTTGAGCTAAATTGCTGAAATTACACTCAGATTTCTATTTCAACATTACAATAATTGTGAATGAAATATTACAGGATATATTCTGTCTCGTTATGAAGTTAAACAAACCATTACAGTACCAAATACGGCAGGTGTTATCCTCAACAACCAGACACTTTGGCTGGCAGTCAGCACATCATTTCTCAAAAGAAGAAACAAAAAGAAAAGGAAAAATGGCTGGATCCCTAAACTTCGCAAAATCATAGTGAATAGCCAGAATGTTCTTGTCTCACACACAAAACTGTGCTTTGGAGTCTTGGCAAAAGCACATTAAGCCATTGTTTTAGTTGAAGGAAAGATAGGTGGACAGGCGATGTGAGTTCACCAGCTGTCAACAGCCAATGCTTACAAGCTCAAAGGAGCATTGTAGCAAGAAAACCTTTATCACTGAGCTTAGAAATTGGTATCCTGTGCCACTACCAGGCAGCTGAGCCTTGTCGGATAGTTTCAGCAAGATGAACGAAGACTCTTACGCGATGATCACATCTGCACAATTCACATGGGTGACCAATAAGGACTGAAAGGTGACAAGTTTGCATCCCTGTGAAATACTTAAATGTGCAGGGTGAGAAAAGGGCTAATAACAATAGAATGATTAGGAATTATTTGTTGGCATCGCCGAGAATGAGAGAGTTTCTCCCCAGTTTTCCAATACAAATAAAGAATGGCACCAATTTAATGAGACAGGTGCAAAACCAGGTAGATTTTAAAATAATCTTTATATTTGCACCTAAATTAAAACATACTTTCATGTTTTATATTTTTCTACATTGTAGCAGAGACAAATTTCAAATCACGATGTAGGTCAGTTATCAGCAATAAACATGAACTTCTATTGTCATGAAATTATGCATTTGAGAAACAAAAGCACTGGATACACCTCAGAGTACTAAAATACATAAAATCATGGGGCTTGCATCCTTTGGCTGAGCACTGAATGTGCCACAGAGATTAATGCTGTCAGTGAAGGTCTGATTACTGGCCTGAGTACTTCAGACTAAGGAAAAGAGGTGGAGAACACAGCAAATTATTATGCATTGGTTAAAAACAAACACATGTAAAGTGGAACAGACTTAGATTAGTACTAGGGTCTGTTTCATGTCAAACAAACAAGAGCTGCATAATGCAGCACTGGTAATGAGTTACAACCTGTGTCTGTGGACAAGAGCCTGCATGGTGCGTGTGTGTGCTGTTTTACCTGTACTGTGGCTGTGTGATCTGCAACAGGGGCTAGCTGGACATACTGCACTTGGATGTCAGGGGGCAGAGAGGACCCCTCTACTGCTGTGGCGCCTCCATCAGCTGATGCCACCGCTATCAGCTGAGCTCCACGCAGCACCTAGGGCACACAAGGAGGGAGAGGTCAAAGAAAACTTGTTAACCATCACTGAGATTTTCTGTCCATTGTCAGTACCATGCACAGTCAGTTACTTTGCACTCATTTCTACATAAGAGTGTAATACATCCGAATCCCCTCAATCAGTTTTATCCAGCCACGTTTAAAAAGCAACAGTCTGGTTCTCCAATGGTCTAAAGTGCACAGCACTGGAAACAAAGACCAAATTAAAACAAACAGCAGAAAGCCTCATTTATGTCCTATCTCATGTGTTTATATTCTTTTATTGATTATAACCATCAATGTGTACAAGCATGGTGTCACATAAAAGAAACAAGTAACTCTGCGGCAAGGAAAGAGTCATGCAGTGGAATCTGGTGATGTAAATAAACATTTCATCACAGCTGTTCTGACTCCTTTGCATCCCATCCCCTGTTTATACATCAAGTTGGAGAGGAACTTTCAGTTCAGGTCCATTCAGTTCAATTAGATTTTAACAAGTTGTGTATTCCTGGGCTTCATAACACGATATGAGAGATAATTTATTATTATGGTTTAATATCAAATTTACACAGAAAATAAAGGAATTGGCAGAGAACAGCCAGTGAGACATCGCAAGGGGATCTTTATCTCTCACAGTGCAGAAACTCAGCAGGGTGACAGAGCTTTCAACGCACTGATTACAGAGCAGTGCAATTCAGCTGGAATGGGTATTCCTATAGTTTGTTGAGGCTGTTCCTATAAATAAGACTGTACCACAAATGCAGAAAAGTGTGTGTTTGCACTTGTACAAGGTCTCACACACACACACACTCTGGGATTAGCAGAGCACTGCTGTTAATTTGGATAGTATAACTCTCATGTGACAACAGAAGTACAAATTAATGTACAATCATCTTGTTAAACACAGAGAAAGACAGATAGACGAAAACATTTTGTGCTCGTGCATATCCACTTTCAAATCAAATCAAATCAAATTTTATTTGTATAGTGCCAAATCACAACAAAAGTCATCTCAGGACACTTTACAAAGTAAGGTCTAGACCTTACTGTTATCAATATTTCATCAGAAATAGGTCAGAGAATCCTCTGTTGTGGCCCACAGCTTCCTATCAGAAAGTGTACTGGGTTACTGGTTTGAATTAAAAGGCATTCCTACATGAACTGAAAGCATGGTCTCATTTGTATTTTTCCCAGTTTCACAGCCTTGGACTAAAAACACAAGCCTCATCAGTGTGTCCTGTCAGGCAGGTTTTGTATGTATGCTGTCTTTGTGTGCTTTCTCTGCTACGTTACTGTACGTGAGGTCTCTGTCTCAGTCTTCTTCCAGCTGCAGCTGGTGCTGGGACTGGCTGAGACATGCTCAGCAGACATTAGACATTTAAGGGAGAATATGCAAGCCTGCAGAAAAACCCAAACCTCACAAACCCCAATTACAGATGATGTCTTTTGCCCCCTAACCCTTCCAATTCCAGAGTCCCACACTGCCTCCTAAACCCCGAGTCCAACCTTTGCTTTGAAGTTCTGAGCTAGTGACAAGCCCCAAAGGTTCAGTTAACCTCCCAGTACCCGCCAGTTTGCCTCATCATCCAAGACATTTTGCCAGTTTCACCACAAATTCTGCCGCCTCATCACCATAAAGCAGCAGGCCCAGACGGCCCGATGGAAGCTATTAGTGTAAGAAGTCTGCCTGACTCACGCAATCAAACAACCAGGACACTTGAAGCACAAACATGGATCGAGACTGGATGAGTTAGACTCTTAACATAGCAGAAGACTGTTCCAGCTATGTAAAATGAATCAATGTTTGATGACACATAAAGCCTTGCTGTTTTCAACTGATTGTGACCATGACTGTGACTTAGAAGCAACCTGGGGACCACTGCTGTATGGTGGGTTGACTGGATGGGCGCTATTTTAATCCTGAAACTTACCTCGGCTTTTCTAAATTTTATATATTTGAATGAATTATTCACAAATAATAAATAATACACGGAAAAGTGTTTACAAAAAAACAAAACAAAGCAATGATTTCTATAGTGGACCATGGACCACAGTTTGAAAACCCTGGGCTTAAAGGTAAAACGGGGACCTCAGCTGGCAAAACAGTAAAGACTCACATTTCTGTAAGTTTGTGTTCTGTTTGTTCAACAGCTGTTTGACAAACTGCTCATACAGTCTCCATTAATGGCACTATTTGTTGCACACATGATTAACAAGCATTGTGGTCCTTGACACACTTTGCTCAGCTGTGTGTGATGAGTTCAGCACCGACCTCGTGTAAACAGTGACTGACGCAGTAAAAAAATACACTGGAAAAGCAGAGCAGAATGAACCACATCAGCTCTTCAAGTTCTGCTGGATTATGAGCGTGGAAGGCTCCAGGTTATAACTTGTTAAGTTCCCATGGTGGAAAAACACTATTATTGACACATGACCTTCGGACAGGCCAGGCTAGCCATCAGCACCTGCTCCCAAGGCTTCATGCTAAGTTAAGTGAACCATCTTCTAGCACCAGTGAATGACTGTATTTCTCAAAATTTCCAACTATTCCTTTAAGGCACACACAAAGTAAATTGCTAAAGTGGGCATCATTCCACGAAGACTAAAACCATGCCAACAGTCCACAGTCAGTTATATCATTTAGAACAGCAAGAAACCAAAAACACAACCAGCTGTTTAAGTGTTTCTTCATGGCAGACATCCACAAAGATGCATCTTTAACCCCACATTTCATCAGTGTTTTCTTATTATAAATAAAACGTGGTTTCTTCCAAGCGCTCATCTGTGTGCAGTCGTATGTGTGTGTAAACTCAAATATAATGATGTCTGTACAGTTCAACTAGTGTATCTAAATGTACAATTACCGTTTTAAAGGATGGTATGGCTGACACTTGAGATCATAAACATTTGTCTCACTCAATTAGATTCTCAACATCCATTTGAGAGCAGTTGGCATTCTCAGCTGTGAGGAGCAGCACACAGAGGCTCACACAAACATTTACAGAGTTGGAACGGTATGCGAGATCTCTGCAGTGATTACGCAGGAACTTCTCGGGTCCACATCCTGTCCCATGACTCGCCTTGTCAGAACAACTCGTCTTCATTATGCGGGTGAAATACTGTCACACTTGGCTTTCAAGTATGAGTCAGTCAAAACCAGTATCTATGCTCCAAAGATTCACAGAAGCTGCTCAGAAAGTACACTCTGAGTGTACTCCCTATTAGAATAAATTATAGATTTATTTTTGTCTATTATTACCTCATCATTGCAAGTTCAGCTAAAACGCTTATGAGCATTGTTAAGCAATACTGAGAGTACTGATGATAATTACCTCTCATTCAGCTAATAGGTTATAATCATCATTAAGCCTGTTGGCAATGATGCAAAAACAAAAACAATTACAGAACGGTATCAAGGAGGAAGAAAATGATTCAGCTTATACATATTTTTTGAATCAACAACAAATCAAGGTTGTTATTAGAAGCTAAGACATTATAAAACAAGATGAGAAGTATTTGAAGGGCTTTCTTCAAAAAGTCATGTCCCCTGACACTGGAGAAACTACAGTCTAGCCCAGTATATTAGATTTGACATATTGAGCTCAGTTCCTCAGAAACAGAGGCCATCAGCACATCTCACCGTTGACCTCACAGATTTAGGGATTGGGACCCTTAAATAATCGGCAGGCCAATCCTATGCTGGAAGGTCAAAGAAGGCTTTGATTCTGCAGAACAAAACTGGAAAGGGGAGTGCTGAACAATCAGGAACATTTTAAATTCTCTGCAGGCTTTGCTAGCTGTCAAGGCCTTGAGAAAAGGGGGAACAAACAAAATAAATTTTTTGCTGATGCTGTAATACAAGTAATTGATCCAGGATACAAACACACACAATACACAGCACAAAAATGAACAACAACAGCTTAATACAAAAAACATTCATGATTTCAAGACAACAAGCAACTGAATAAACAAAGTTTTTTGACCCAGTTCTCATCTTTGCTTGTCTGAGTATTATATAGAACTATTTAAACTTGAACAATGAAGATGTAGAGAAAATACAGGTTGTTCATCAACACAACAAAACTCACTTATTCCCACCTCTGTCCTTTCTAACAGTCTCACAGTAATGCATCAAAAAAACAGCATGCTTTCACAGTGCACATACAGTACTTGGTGCATGCTGGCACTGATTCCCAGGCTCACAGGAGGTCTCAGTTAAACTCAGCTGCACATCGGATGCTACAATGAGTCACCCACTTAGGGTGCATGTGTGTGTTTGTGTCTGGGTATGTTTTTAAAGATTCTGCTTTACCTCAGCTGTAATCAAAGCACACTGGAATCCCCCATAACACAAGATCCTCCTTTTAAAAGAAACAAAAGTCTATACAAATAAGGGCTACCTCCTCCTCCTCCTCCTCCATCGGACCTGAAAACAAAACAGGGAAATGAAAAAAGAAACATATGGACCATGAGTGGTTGGAACTTCCTCTAATCTTCACAGCCGTCAACAACATCTGCAACTGCCAACCGTGGACAGATGTTTGGGCAGAAACACTAGCTCCGGGTGGAAAGGTAGGGTGGGAACTAAGATCTGGCTGTGACTGGGCTGTAAAGATGCCCAAAGACACCGCGGTGCTCTGAGCGCTTGTTTAGTGTGGACTGGGAAAATGAACACACTGGCCTAAATATTGTACATCTCACTGCAGTCATTAACTCTCTTAGTTACATATGCCTTTTATTTGACCTCTGAGTCTGAGGACTATTCTCATTTCAGCTGGGTCTCTGCTCATAATACAACTGCAGAGACGACAGAAGACTTGTGATACAAGCTGAAGAATGTCAGATAGTTAAAACAGAAGTCAAAAAGAACCATGTTTTGTGTCTCTGTGGTTTGTGAATTCACTCACTTATTTGGAGCTATATGTTCAGACTTTTGACATGTGATAGCACTGTGCATTACTGATATATCCATTTCCTGTCCACAAATTATTCATTCAAATCCATCTTTGGTAGAAATTCTATATTCATGGCCCATAGCTTCACATCTCAACCCGAACCCTGACACTCTACAAGAGGGCTCAACACCTGCATCTAATAAAACCCTCTCTTGCATCCTTTGCTCCACAACTCCCACAAGCAGATTGGGAGTCGGATTCAGGCACGGCTCACAGGAGGTTTCATGACAAAACCAGCTTGACTTGAATTCTGATCCAGAACCAGCAAATCAAGAAGGGGATGATGACAAAAATAACAGCCATAATTAAGAGTCAGACCCCTTAGAAACAAAAAAGGAATAAAAGTGCACTTAAGGTTTTCAATGTTCTCTAGCACACATCCAAACTTGGCCTGTCTCACTGACAAAGGCTTTTACAGTGTTGTATAATTTCATGATTGAAAATTATGACTTCATCGTGTTTCCAAATACCTTGTGTAATGCCGTGGATGGAGCCAAAAGAGATGATACACACAGGTCGTATAACTCAACTAACAAAATATCACACCACACAAAATACTCATATTAATAAGTCATATAATCTGTTGTGGAACTTACAAATGCACATTGATGGAGGCTGAGAGTTTCCTGACACAACTGGCAAGTTACTGGTACTTGCCTTTAAAAACCCAGAAACAAATCAAAAGGCATTAGAAAGTGGACTTTAAGACTAAATATGTCCAAATGACCTGAAAACAACCTTTTAAACTGCTCGCATGAGCCCCCAGATGACCTCTTTTGAAGAGGATTCAGTGGTTCCTAAGCTCAAACACACTTATCACCTTTAATGCACAGCAGCCAAGAATCCATCAGATTTACTACAAATCCCAGCTCTACCGTGAAAGACATCTATCATCTTCCATCAGCATGCTGCACACTGGAGTCTTGAACTCACTGAGACATCACATCTATCACACATTATAACTTTTATTGCTACCAACATTTGCTAGAATTATTAAAAGAACAAAACAAATCAAACCATTCAGAGGACTCTGTCATGCAACATCCAGCTCAAACATCTGTCTTGTCCTTTCTCTGGCTTATTAGTGGTTAAATAATTATCTTAATGTCCAGAAGAAGGGCTGGTCTGTAAATGTATTTAGTTGGCATTTTTAACTTTCAGCTGTCATTTTGCAATCATTCCCACAAAAACTAGTTTTATTGTTCCCCAAAACTACTAGTGATGCTGTTTTTCTCCCCAGAACATACTAACACTGTATCCAACTCACTTCACGTCTGTGTGATGGAATGATGGAGAATGTACTGATGGTAACACTGAAAATGTTTCTAAAACATCTGGTCCCTACTTATTCACACAGTCAGTGACCCTAGGCTCTGTCCACAAAGACAAAAGGAAACACCACTGGTAGTAACCTCCTCTGCACCGCTTTAAAATGCTGACCTACAAACACATACACACCAACACACACATTCAGAACTAAGGACTCCCCCAATCTGTGGCCCTTTATCTCCGGGCCTTGATGCCACAAGGACACAAAGCAGAGCAAAACCTCTTTGAAATGGGATCTACTACTAGACCTCCAAATCCAAGACTGCTTACTTATACTAAACATTGGTCATAAAACATCTTGCTTGTATCTTTTCATCTCATTTTTGCCCTCTCCTCCTGCTGTGAATCACAGGAATCTGAACAACCACTTAAACACTAGGAACAGCATTCTTGAGCAGAGAGAGAGAAACAGGACAACTGAGTAACTTGGGCTGCACGCCAGCAGTTTAAATCACACCCTGATTCTGTGAAGTTAACTCTACAGATTGTTCAAGCATCTGCTTTATGTGTAGGAATGACAAATGCAAGAGATACTGTCCAAGAACGCCAGACGTTTTCCGAAGCTAATTGACAGCAGACATCAAAAGAGACGATGCCTGTAAGAACATCAACACTTGCAGTACAACATGAGCTCATCCATCCATTCCCTCTTCATCTCATCTTTATTATCTTACTTCATCCTCTCACATTTCCCCATTTGGCCCTCTTTTTCTTAACCTCTCCTTAATCAACTCATCTAGGATTTTCCTCTCCTTCTCTACACCATCATTCTAACACAATGTTCTGCCGGTATTTTTTTTCTAGCCCTGGACCAGTTCTGTGCTTACAGGGTGGCCAGAGGGACCAGAGCTGAGCTGGACTCTGTTCTGTTCTGTGACCCAGTTCCCACATTGACCATGAACAATGCACAGATGCATCGTAACATGTGATGACAGGAAGGACTGGCAGAGGGGAATAGTGAGGTCTGGAGGAGGGTGAGTTCAGGCTCTTGACAGTCAAGTCTGAAGCCCCCAGTGGGCGGCATTCAAGTCTATCATCAGTAAATGATGCAGGCGGATGACAGAATCAGTAAATTTGCTAAAGCTTTATAGCGGTCTCTTGGGATGTGCTAGATTTATTAGGCTGACACTGCATAAGTTTACGGTAAAGCTCTCTTGTCGGGATAAACCTCACTAAACAGTGGAACTACTGCTTCTCTGTAGGATTTAGAGGTAGACTGTTACTTTCTTTCTCTGATACTGTATTTACAAGCAAAAAAAATGGGTAGGAGAAAAGAGGGAGGGGGGACATCCAGGGCCACTGTGGGCACATCGTGTTTCCCTGAGCAACCAGAGAGCACAACCCTCTGCTTTGTTTTTATGTGGCACCTGGTATAATGCATTTGTTTAACAGTGTTTTTGTCTGGTTCACGGCTCAACTGGTGGTGTTTCCAATCATGATTGGGACAAAACATCTCTTCCAGACGGTCTCCCTTTTTGGATTTCCTCTCCCTCATGTTTTTACTTTCTCCCCTTCTTCTCATCAGTTTCTTCTTTCATCTTCCAGGGCTGCATATGGTCAGCATAGCACACACAAAGAAGGGCACTACAGATAAGAGCCTATGATAGACAGGGAGAGCAGTAAAAGATCAGTGACTTTATAGTTTCATGCGTCTGCTTTCTCTTCCCTCTGCATTTTTATAGACCACCAGAGAACTTTGGATTCAGTTTTCTTAAGACTTTCAGTTCACTTAACTTTCAGTTAAGTTCAGCACTCAGCTGGCATATACTGAAAAGGAAGCAGACACGCAAAAATTTTGCAGCCAAACTACACAGATTCAATGTGTACATGTGGAGTTAGAAAAACTCACAAAGTGAATAGCAAGATGTGTATAGCACACTTTTCTGCTCATTGCATGCAGCAAATCTCTAGTGGCAATACAGAGGGGGGTGATTTGTGGAGGATGATGGACAGAGGGCAGACAGAGAGGTCCGTCTGCAGCAATCCCAACATTTTAACACAGCCAGTCCCCTCAAATATAAAGACACCTGAATTTATTCTGCTGCCAAAGCTAGACCAGGGGTATGAACAAAACCCCAAATTCTCCCACTTATCTCTTACTGAAAAATATCTAGTTTAAATGTACTGTATTCATGGTAACCAAAGTATGCATAGGAATTAGTTTACTTAGCAAGCATCAAGATTTACTCAAACACTGACACACATAACTAAAAAGCTGTGAGCAAAAGTCTTATCATTTTCATTTTTATCTGCAAATGCGTTAATTTCCAGATCAAATAATCACACGGGGGAAAAAAAATCCATTTTACAAATGCCGTCTTGCAGAACTTTGTATTAAAAATGCATAACACAAAGCGCTCACATTCTCTCCACTGTAATACAACCAATAGCCACAATGAATTTAATCTCATGTCAGAAATGTGACACTTGAAAAAAAAACTCACTGCTGAAAGAGAAAGCACATCAGCATCATAAAGACAGTATGACCCTGGTCTGTGGAGAACATTATGCTCCTTAAGCAACGGCCTCATAAACACAAACACAGCTAAAACACAGAGCCAAACTAGAATGGTGTACCGATTTTTATTTTCCATCATATAAAATCTGTCTTGTTGAGAAAAACCAGCATCCCCGTTCTTCTAAGAACAGTTGCTCCTCAAGACCAGACAGAACTGACAGGACAACGCCAACCATAATTTAAAATATGAGAAATGCGAGCCAAGCCACTTTGGAAAGTGGATTTTGTTAATGGATCTCAATGGAAAAAGCACTATAGAGAGACACAAAATAAGCATGATGCAGATAAACAAGGAATAAACAGGAAGAACAGGGAGAGCAATTAAGAGACCCTGACAGAACCACAGAGTGCAATAACATCTGTGTGAAACTGTTAAACCTTCAAGTGCCATAACTTATCTTTGTTTGTGTAATGGATCAAAATGCAGCCAAGATTTGACCGGAGAGCGTAAACATCTGACAGTTAATGTGACCTAGTGTGAGTGGATGTGGCAGATGGCCTTCAAAAGACAGGTGTAACCACAGCTATACCACGCAGGGAAGATGAAAAAAGAAAAGAGTGAAACGGGGAATGAAAAAACTGCCTCCGAGAACAGAGAAGAGGAGACAGAGCTCCTGTGTGATGAATTGCGTACGTTAGGTTACACTAACATAGCCTCAGCACTATCCTGCCAGATTACAAAAACAGTGACATCATACATAGCCTATTTGATGTAGGCCTCTCTGCAAACATGCAAATTAGACATTAAAGAAAACACACATCAGGATCAACTCTGATCTATATTGTCTTTGTCTGAGGTTCTTAACATTTTCTGGTGAAAGATATACTGAAGCCAACACAATAAACACTAAATATGTCATTTGTATGCAACCATATCTGGTCAGAGAGCTTTCTCTCTCTCAGTAAGTGCTAGGACTACTGTCATACTTGCTCGTTTCCCTCAAATGTCTGTGTTCTTTCTGGGATTCATCAGATTTAAGAGCCGACCTAAGATTTCCCTGCTCTCCACTCCATGAGAACACACAAATGAGGAAATGCTGCCACTGTAATGCACCACTGTATGTGTGTGAAAAGCTCGACCTGCAACATGAGGTTTAAAGAATAGGTCATTGGGTGTTTGTTCTGGCAATTCACTCATATCATTTTACAGACTCAAAAAGAATGAATTAAAAGAAAGGGAAAATAAAACAGCTTTTTATTGGACTAGGCTCCCAGACACTGCCAAGGGAATAGAGGCCTTTGTCTAGTTTTTATTTCTTGCATCCTGAGATGCTTTGGTGAGTCCACAAAGTAGTTTCAAACAGGGCATTTCTTAAGGTGTGTATGGCACAGCACACATCCCATAGAACAGTTTAACTGGATAAAGCTGATGGAAATCTGCAAAAACAGTTCATATAGTCTGTGAAGTGATATGAGCAACTGCTGGAAATGTGTGTTGTGGGACAAAAACTAAATCAAACCCTGTCTAACACTTGTTGCACGATCCTACTAGACCGAAACAAAAGAATGCTGCTGTCAGGCTCAGCAGCTGGGTCATCTAAGGACATAAGAATGCGCACGTGTGTGTGTGTGTGTGTGTGTTTATGATTGTGTGTGGGTGTGAGAAGGAGCAGGAAGATGTGTGGTGATTACCTTCAGCAAATAAAAACACACAGAGCCAATAAAACAATGCAAAAAAAAAAACTTAGAGAAAGCAGATGCCTTCACACATCACAAATGTGTGTGCACAAATAGCTAACGGTGCCTTTAACCAATGAGCAAAGTGGGTAATTGAGCTCTGAAGCACAATATAAATGGTTCCAGTTAGTGGGCGGCCTGTAACTCTTTCTTCACCCCAAATTCTTGCATATTACTTTACACAGAATAGGTGCCAATTGACTTGACACCCTAATTGGGTCACGAAATGTTTTTGCCTAAAATTGAAATAGTTTAGTAATTATACCGCTAATTTTCTTAGGCAGTCAC
>NW_018128087.1:5096-27334 GCF_001952655.1 Monopterus albus | reverse complement strand
AATCAACATAATGAAATCATGAATGTGAAAAATGTGTTTGTCTTCAGGCATCCATATGTGCCCTGCAGTGGTCATACACAGGCCGACTTAACTTTGATCGAGGCTAGCTTGGATGTCAAAGGAAAGAACAGAGGAACAGGAAGGGCCTTCACTCCAAATCATCCAAGGCAGAGACAGATGAGGGGAGAGCAATGAACAAAGCTACAGACACTGGCAGGACATGAAAAACATGGAAGTGTTTGCAGCAGGTGAGTGTGTTGCTAGGACCGTGTGTGTGTATGGTTCTAGTTAGTATATCGTTATTATATCCAACTGAATGGTGGAGCATGGCCGAGAAACAAATGAAATTACCTGGGTTGGAAATGGTCTCTAGTACCAAAGTTCTCTACATAATGTGCTACTGAGGGATACTTATTGGGTTTGTCAGGATATACCTGGATCTATCTGACAACATAAAACCAGACTAAAATTGTTCATTTATATATATATATATATAAAAAATACAAATAATTACCTGCTCTCTTCATTAGATTTATATCACAGGTGTTATTAACAACAAGGTGAAACAATTTTTGAAAGATCCTGTTTTAAATATGCTAAATTAGTACAGGATTAACAAGTTACAAGTTACTTCTCTGTGTTGAATAAAGATGAACAATAAATGACAACTGGGTATTTTATTTTTAAGGTGAGAGTTCTCCAGTGCACTTGGGCAAAGCTTTTACTGAGCATGCCATCATGAGCAAAATCCGTTTAATCATCGACTCCTAATGTCAGTCAACAGGTACATTTATCAGTTAATTACCCAATTACACTGAAAGTAAGATTTATTTTCTGCATCATTAAACTCATATTCCTTGTATAATTTAATTGCAATACAAACATCTGTACTGTTGGATCTGATCTATATATACATCCGGCTTCTATTGCGTTGTATTTCATCTCTCGTTCTATGATTTCTATCTAGTGTCCCTAAAAATAAAGATGCATAGGTCTAATATTTGTTTGGCAGGTGAATGTGGCTGTCATGAACTTAACTGAGCACAATATCACTAACACACACCCACATTGACATCACCTCATTCGCAGCGACGGTACAATAGAGGGTATTAAGATGACATCACTGTATACAGAAGTCAGCGAGGTTCACTAAACTGAATGGTAAAAAAAGCAAACACTCAGCATCCGCCAGGTCCAGTCACACAGAAAAACAAACAAGGAAAACATGGCTAAAGTGGTACCGGACTGTTGTGCAATGACTGTGCAAACAGATCCAGAAAATAAATAAATAAAAAAAATCCAGAAATTTTTTCAGAAACATCCACAGAGGGCTGTACTGTATGAAGAGAGGCAACAATACACTCTGACTCCAGTTTAGTGAGGTAATTGGAATCCTGGTACTAAAACATTAACAAGTGGCTGCACATTATGCAAGTGAGAAATGGCATTCTCAGGTAAAATAATATCCCTCATTCTAAGTGGACTAGTCAGCGACTTTGTGCAGTTGGTGTTGGATTAGGTGCACACAAATAGACAGAATCGGTGTCATATCACAGGAAGGCTTTCAAAATTAGCTCCTTGCACCAATGTAGCACCCTTTATCTAGAGGCTAGAGTTTTGGCAGTGGATAAAAGGGACAAGGTGAATGCCTGTCCACACTTCTGTGTGTTTGCAGAATCAGAAAATTAAAGAGCCTGATCACAACCCTTGGGTCAAAGACCATCAAATGCATAAATTACATTATTTGTGAAGGATCTGATGAGGCCTACTGTATAAAACTGACCGAAGCCTGCTGAATCTTTTTCCTTAAACAAAAAACCACACACATTCATCACTACTGTTAGGATGGATTAATTAGTGTATTATAACTTCTATTTAGCTTAATGTGAATGTGTTCTTACCTGACCATCCTGCCCAACATGCACCTGGTGGATCTGGAGGTTTCCCTGAAATTGAGAAACGGGAAGTCACGGCATAATCTTGCCACCACACACAATGACTTAGAGGTTTGAACTAGTAAACATAAAGACACAAAAGATGCATCTCTCTGACTTCTCTGTGCTCCTATGCACCTTAACCTGCATGAACTACAGATCACTAAGACCTGCAATGTCACAAGGTGATTCCATTATTCCACCCCGAAATTTGGCGAAGGAGCATTTTTACATGCAAGTGGATGCAGTCTCCCTGTATTGTACATCAGCTATCAGTCATGCAGGCATGTGCCCATTGCAGTCTCATCAAGTAGCAAAGACCATCATACTGAAAAGTACTGAACATACACATTGAGAGCCACTGTACCAGAGTCAGATTCCTTGTGTGTCTAACACACCTGGCCAGTGAAGCTGATTCTGATATTTAGCCCATCTCAAGTCTCAGCTGTTTTCTCTTGTTAAATGCATTTCATGCATATATGCAGTGCCATCTGAGCTACCATATGGTCAGAGTGCAGAGTAATCTCTCAAACAGCTCATTTCCTTTTCGAGCACAGTGAAACCGATGTCTCTGATGAAAAGGGCCCATTCTTAATGAAAACATATTCTTTGAGTGGCAGTTGGGGGAAGTGGGATTTTGTTGCTAAGCTCCGAATTCCAAAAACACAAACAATATCACGGAAGAGGAAGGAGAAAGGAGAAAAAGTCTGGACTCAGCCACAAAGAGCAGGAAAAGCTTTAGAGCTTTTCTGCCTCCAATTCACTGTCTCTCTCACTCAATCGTGCATTTCTTCCTCCGAGTGTCCTTTAACCCAACTGAATAGGCAATGAGAAAAACAATTGGTCAAGGTGTCACCTGTTTTTCCACATAACATATAAACTACAGGATATGTGTGTGCACAGACTGGTGAAATGTCTCTTCAGCACTTGTTGTGGTTTGGCATTAGAGTCTGAGTTCAGCTGACAGGCCATCTCTGCATGATGTGTTTGGTGTGATACATGAGACATCCAGGCATTGTGTGGAAGTAGTGAAAAGTAAAAAAATAAAAAAATAAACCTATTGCATAAGGCCATACAAGCATTAAGGTGCATTCTGAAGAACATCTGCTTTTGCTAAAATCCACTAAAAGCTTACGTAAATGTTGTTGTCAGGTATTGCCCAAGTGCATTATGCTGCACTGGGATAGTTGGTCGACTGAGAAAACAGAAACATACAGGGTTCAAAAGGCACAAGGATGCTTAATGAATGCTGTATCTGACAGATGAAAAATAGCAGCTTGGCTGTTTGCTTTTCCATTTCTTTGCTTTAGAAGTAGACAGGTTTACAAACTACAATAAGAGTTGTGCAATCACAACTTTGGAAATCACTAGGAAATGTTTGTACCTAATAATCAGAATAATTCTCCTTCCAGCTGAAGGTGGTTAACCCTGATGTTCAGAAGAAATACTTGGCAAGCTTTCAACATTACACGGAGCCTCATCACAGGATAATTCTCACTGTATGCTGTCCGTCTATCGACACAACTGACACAATTGTTTTTAATAAATGGAAGATCCTGCTAACATTTATTTAAAAGCTTAAACTCCCCCATGTTCATAAATGTTGAATAATGATCAACAAAAAAAAAAAGATTAATGAAAAGACTTAATTCATTGCTATCACCATTAGGTTATAACCTTACACCATTCATTATCTAAATAAAAATAAATGTCTTTGTTTCAGAAAAGTGAACACATTAGAAATGGTCTTTTATCCAAGAGTGATCAAAGGTCAAATAATGAAATCTAGCCAGAAGTTGACCAAAGTACAAACCTGACTTCCAGCACAACATATGGACATTTTCAAACTAAAGTAAACATTTGCTTCTCAGCACATCACTTCTTCCTAGAGCACGGGTTCACGGTAACCATTTTTTCTGTTTGGAGACAAATCCTCCTGAGTGACTGAGAAACTTAATATACACCAGGAAGAATGACTCAAGAAAAGGAGTGGTTCGTTATGTCTCTTTTCTCATTCCCATTCCCACACAGCCACACACTTGCCTCACTGTCCTGTGTGATCTGCACCTCCTCTCCTTGTGGCACCTGGGCAATGTGCAACTGACCCTGTGGAATCTGAGAAACACAGATGAAGGGTGAGAGACAGCTAAAGCTAGAACAGTTACATGAATATGATCAATAAATCAAGAAACTGACAAATCATATTTTCCTTTAACCCAAGCACTATTTTCAACTACAGTTACATCGACAGATAACTGTCATACAACTACAAACTCTACTGTAGTTAGAACAGCCATCCTGCATAAAACTCCCTCCTTGTGTTTCTTCTCTGTTCAGGTGTGTAGAGAGATAGTAACAAGAAAAAGGAATTCTGTACAAAAAAGGCTGTAACTTTGGAGCCACCCACTTGATTTGTCCAGCTCTGACTGATGAAAGCTCTATTGGCCCCATATTGAATGAGGACTGTGGATTTTGTCCCTCATCACTTATGTTGAAATTACATTAGGAAAGGATTTCTGAACAGCCAGAATAAACAGGAGAAATGAGTCCAGCAAATAAAACCTGTTTCAGTGATTACATGGCAAGGCAAGTTTATTTATATAGCACATTTTCATATGCAATGGCAATTCAATGTGCTTAACGCAATGCATACAGATGGGTAAAACATTAAAATCCATAAGGTAGATAGAAAAAACATTAGAATGCAGACTGTGGATTGCCACTGTTCTCATTATATTTTGTACCCCTTTATTTCAGCCTTCCCAAGACAAACCTCAGAGTACTTCAACATCAGTATGGGTATGTAAGTATTCTTTCAAGACAAAAGACTCAAAAATTGCACAAACTGCACGCTGAGCTCTTGACAGTCCTTCTCTCCCACTTTCTATATGTCTACTTTCTCTAATTAATGCCTGTTCTTTGCTTTCTCAGACAAGCCATCTATTACCAGTATCTCCAAACCTATGGATCATGTAGCAGCCCACTAACAACAGAAATACTCAGTGCTCTAAATTATGAGGTGGCTGTGAAGCATTGTCACTAGTCTACATGGAGGGAGTGCACCAATGAGAGGAAGTGGAGCCTCACAGCAGAATGGAAATGACTTCTCCATTGTTCACACAGTATAATCAGACTGTGTTACAAGCACAAAAGTATTTTTTTGTTGGTTAACAGTGACTTTGCAACTCAGACACATGCACTTGTAGCACTGGGACAAGACAATCTTATTTAATTAAGCTTGGGAGCATCTGTCATTGGCTATCTGAATATATGAGTAAGCAAGATTGAACTAAGCTGCTTTCACGCAAATAATGACTGTGACTTCAATGGCAAACCCTGAACTAAGAACCAAGCACTTTAAATATTGATTTGATCAATTGTACACATACAATGTAACATCAAAGTCCTGCGATGTATAGGACCTTAAAAAAGTCATAATCTAATCAAATGACCAATCCCCGTCTTGTCCCATACTGTCAGGCACTTTAGGATGATTTTACAGCACAAGAAAGATGAGACATGAGTCATGTCCTCTTTGTCAGCCCACCCATAATGCTGTATGACATTTGTGCAGAATGCTGTATACATCACTGTGGTGGTTGGTGATCGGTCAACACCCACAAAAGAAAATTGTAAAATCAAATTATGAGAAAAAAGGAACTAACTGTAAGACACGCCTGATAAAAAAAGAGAGGACTCTCATACTTGGGTTGGATTGCTGCATATGGATCCAGAGGAAGACTGAGGTATGAAATGGCTGATACTAACCACCTGAACTTGTCCATCCTCGCCAATACGGTGGATCTGGACTTGCTGATTTGCCAGGGTGTAGTGCAAAGTCTGCGGGGTGGCAGTCTCAATGTGGGCTGTTTCTTCTCCAATGCCTCCCTCTGGATAGGAGAACAAGCGGTATGGTCATTGATGTATTCATGTTCATACTGCAAGCAGGTCATGAGTACAGTGCTACTAATACCAGCACCATTACATCAGAAACAAGGAAGAGGTCTCTACACAGACAGACACACACACACACACACATCCAGACATGATCATTCTCCAGCCAGCCAGGCAAACACACTCATTGTCTAGCAGCCAAACACAAACTCCAGGACTCAGTCTAAACACCCACTATCACAACAGCAGTCTGAAACCCCTGCATGGCTGTGTCACATCACCAGCCGCAGTGCCACACCAACCCGAGACACTGTGTCAGCTGTCAAAGGCAGCACAGTGCTCAGTGACAGTGGAGGCTACGCCCCAGGCTACAAAGTGTGTGGAAAAAAATAAAATGAATAAAGCTTTAAATGTCATGAAACACACAGCAAAGGTCACATACTCCTCAAAGGTTCTGTTTTGTGTTATGCTGCTCTGAACAGTAAGGCTGTCTCCCATCTCCTCTTAATACAACTATGTACTGTATTATGTAAATAACCCTCAGTCCTTTCATTTGTCAGTCGGGGAACCAAGAGCCAGGTGGTTTGTGGAAACTATAGTTTTGGTCTGAGCTCTACTTGCTTCTTCCCTGGCAAATAATGGTTTTAAACACAGAAGAATTGCCTCCTTTGGGTCCATTAACATGTAATATGATTAAGGACAGAATGATTGTTTGGTGTGTGTCTTTGCATGTTTGTGCACGCGCCATCTGAACTAGTATTTTGGTTGTACACCCTGGGGTGTGTGTTGCCTGAAAAGGCAAGGATTGTCAATCCACCCCTAGTGTGTGCTCAGAGGATATTTGAATTTCCCCTGCAGCCTTACTTTCCCCTGGTCAGAGGTGAGAGGTGACGGCTCACAGGGAGGGAAGGACAGCAGGCATTGTGTGCAGATTACAACCATCTGCAGCAATGCACACTACATCTGCAGCTAAGTTAAGGTCTAAAAATAGCCATTTAATAACTGATGAAATAAGACCTGTCTGACGAATATTTGTATACAGTCATTTTCCTGCATGAGAAACAGAATAATGAAGACAGAACTGAAGGAGAAAAGGCCATTTTAAATCATCTGCCTTTTGGCACAAGGCAGCCAATCATGAGGTAAAGATGCAACTTATGTCATTTGCTAGTTAAGTGGTTATTCCAAAATTGACCAAGCACTAACAGTGTAATACTAAAGAAAAGCCTCTAGGTGAGCTAACCAGTAGCAGTTTATAGACATGATGACATTGATTCATAGGCAGCTATGACTGACAGAACTTAACTGAGAACTTGTATGCAGGAAGTAAACACTTCCACCCATTCCTTTCAAATTGGATGGGCACCAGTTCAAATTCACACCTGAAAATTCAGAGTTGAAAAAAAAAAATCTGAAATTCTTTTGCTGACAGCACAAAGGTAGTTTTGTAACTTGGAACAAACTGATGTCATGCTGCTTCACTGAAGCCAGCCAGCAGCAGATATCTCCTTTTTGAGTCTGAAGCATTCACTGTGCATCTTGTTTGACTGGAAAACAGCCACAGAAACTTTGCAATGTAATCAGCTGATAAAGAGAGTGGAGCCAGGTGGGTATATGTTTTCTCAGACAGCAGAGATAAATGTTAATACGCTCATTGCCTAAGCCTTTCATAAGAAAGTTGTCAGAAATCTCCAAAGTACTTTGATTTCTTAAATACAAAGAATTACAAGCATGAAAGACTGACTGTAATACGACTTCAACAAGCTGGAGTTGACCTCCGTCATATACTCTGAACAACCCCATTTCCAATAAAGTTGGGGTGCTGTTTAAAATGTAAATAAAACTTGAATGAAATGTTTTGAAATCCCCTTTTACCCCCAAACTCATTTGGTAAAAGCACAAAGATAAAATATTTAATGTTCAAGTTAATACACATATTTTGTTTTACATTCTGAATTTGAGGCCAGCAACGCAGTCCAAACAAGTTGGGATAATAGCACCAAAAGACTGGAAAAGTTGTGTAATGCTAAATCAATCCATCTCACAACTGCTTTGGTTAATTGGCAACAGGTCAGCATCATGACTGGGTATAAAAAGAGCATCGCAGAGGGGCGCCATCTTTCAGAAGTAAGGATGGGGTGAGGTTCCCCTCTCTGTGTAGCAAATACAATGTAAGAATAGTGTTTCTCAATGTAAAGTTGCAGAGCATCCACTAATTGAAGTTACACAGCAAAGGAAAAAAAAATCCAAAATAAACAAGATTTTTTGAATGCCACCACTGCCTTTTGAGATTTTCTTGGAAATCATGGACACCGCGTCCTCTGAGCCAAAGAGAAGAGGGACCACCCCGCTTGTTATCAGTGCACAGTTCAAAAGCCAGTCATCTGAGAACATCACTGCACACGGCGTAGGGAATTTGCACATCTGTGATGCCACCATTAAATGCTGAACAATAATATACTGTATACGTGTTCTGGAGCAACATATGTTTTCCAAAGTAAAGCAACTGGTCTGTGTTGTTAAAAGAAGAGGTGATGCAACACAGGGCTAAATGTGCCCCTGTCCCTGTTGTTTTGAAACATGTTACGGGCATCAAATTAAAAATGAGAATGTTTTTTTCCATAAAGAAAATTTCTCAGTTTCTACGTTTCATATGTTGTCTTTGTGCTATTTTCTATTTGATTTCGATTTTATCCTAAATAATTTGCAATTCATTGCACTTTGCTTTCATTTTCATTATACACACAGTATCCCAACTTTATTGGAAATGGGGTCATAGATTTACTAACTATATATTATTTCTAGGGGTGCACCGAACTTTCGGCCACCGAAAATTTTCAGCCGAAAAGGCCATTTTTATTTCGGGCCGGAATAAAAAAAACACGCCGAAAATGCCCCGCCCCGCCCATCCTCGCGCAGCACAGGTTAGGTTTCACTCACGCTGGAGCTGTTATATCACGCGTCTCCCCATCAACAACAAAGCATGTCAGCGGTATGGAAGCATTTTGAAGTTTCAGGTGAGGACACCAAAGTTTCAATATGAAACATTTGTTCTGGGACCATAGGTGAGAGTCAGAACGTGGGTTGATTCTGATTTTAAACTGCAAAATGTTTTGCTTCACGCACAGGAGTTTGCTGGGTCACACACTGCAGCAGTGATATCTGATGCTTTGTCTACAATGCTTGACACTTGGCACATTGAGAAGTCTAATTGTTTATTGTTAAAAATATTTTAAATTTTAGTTTTTCATTTCAGATTCATAAAATTCAAGTAATTTATATATATATATATACACACACACACACACACATACATACACAATTATAAAGTAAGCGTGTTTTAAAAGTTTGAAGATTTTAAAAGAAGCCATTTTCGGTTTCGTTTCGGTTTTCGGCCAAGTGCATCCTAAATTTTCGGTTTCGGCCCAGAATTTTCATTTCGGTGCATCACTAATTATTTCTTTATAGATTCACCACATCTTTTCTTTCTGACACAATTCCTTAGAATACAAACTGCTCAGTACACCAGTAAAATACAGAACAGGCAGCTTTCTCGATTTGAAAACAGTGTTTTGTTAAATCATGATTTTGATTTGAAAGCAATTAATCATTCAGCCCTGTGTTGCTATTATATTTTTTCTTGACTTATTTGTTCACAGCACTGTATCTACACTTCTGCACAAACAGGATCACATCCAAGACAGCACGTGCCATGGTTGCAACACAACAGCAGCACAAACAGATATGTTTTCCAGCCCCCTGTGTTTTACCTGTGGCTGAATTGCGAGGTGTGCGTTTGGAGAAGCTCTTGACAGCCAGACTCTGGCCACGCTGTTTGCGTCTCCAGGCGGTGCGACACTTCGAGTCAATGCTTTGCTTGATGCGATACCAATCTGACTCAGAGATGCCAAATTTGTGGAACAAATGACCTGTGGAAATATAGAGAAGTGACATCATCACAAACTATATGTGTAAGTAATCAAATACTTTGTTTGCTCATGAATGACTGATCACATCTCAAGTTGACCTGTCCCTAGACAATCTTCTTTTTAGTGTTTCAGTGTCCTTTTGGTTTAAAAATGCCTCTTCCTCTCTGTCAGTCAACTTTAAGCACTGTGCTCACCTCAACTTGACAGTAACATTAACAGAAACATAAGACACAGCACCCAGGATAATTCACAAGCAAGAATATCACAGACTGGCAAAGGCATATAAAAACTGCTTTTCTATGAATAATATATAATCTCAAGTTCTTCCACAAAAAAAGTTGAATAAACCTCTATAAAGGGCCTGAAAACCTGTCTTGGGAATTCCAAGATTCATGAATATTCATATATATATGCAAATGACCCAAGGCATTGCCACAGCCACTGCTTCCCCCCAGGTAGACCAGTGAAATCACTATGTATCATAGCGGGAGGGAATAATGGAGAAATTCAGCCTCATTCAGACCCACATCTCTCAGAATGTTAAGTATGGTTATATTACATATATTCTAATATATAAACAAATATTCTGTTTTGTTTATTTACCTGTAGCTCTCTACTGGCATTCAGAGTGGACAGCAAACGAAACATTGTGTTTCCACACTGTCACATTGTTATTGACCAAAATATGCAAAAGTATTTACAGTCTAGCTGTGAGTTTGATAGTATGTCAGTATCTCTTAATTTTCTCAGTTGATCCAAATCTAATAACAGAGATTGTGTTATTAGCACAAAGCTAACTATTAGCACTTAGGGAGCCAATCCTGATTCTCCAACAATGACACACATCTCATTTAATCTACCATTAAATAGAAAATAAATAAATGAAGGAAAGAAGCTCCAGGGTCTGGTTTATATCCAAAAACTGCACTCCAGCATATTTGATGTCACCAGTTAAGACTTTCACTCCCACTCCTGATCACTGAAAAGTTAGTTCTGGTTGTTTTGAGACCAGAGGATTCCAGTTTCTCACCACACTCCTGAAATCTGTAGATATTTGCATAGTGAACCATGACTGGCTTTCAGGCTTGCGGTATCACAGATTTTGTTTGCCTGTCCATGTTTGAAACTCGGATTTCAGGGAAGTAAACAGACATCCACCCCTTTAGCAGAGGAATGTAAAAACACCATGTAAGTGACAAACCCGCACAAGCACCAGTCAGTATACTGGACAGCAGATATTTATGGGAGATAAAAATAAATAAAAACACATTTTTGGATGGAGGAATCTTTGATGCCAACTTTATCACCCAGTAAAAAAGCAAAAGGCTACTGCTGCAAAATACATATAGACTAGACATAAATAAGCTGTCTGATTTGTCATCTGAAAAGGTGTTTTCAATAGGGGTATTTCATCTGTAACTGACATACACTTTTATGAAAAGTGAAAAAACCGCTGTCCTGACTGTTTAATTCTCATCCATACCCTTTGACAAGGAGTGTTGACACACGACAGTGAGTGTCCTTAATCCCTACCTCGGTCGGGATATATGCAGGTGAGCCTGGATGCATCATGCAGCTGAATTTTATGCCTGTCACCCTCTGTTTTATGTACTGTTTAAAGGGGGTGAGCTGCATGACAGCTCATTTCTACATAATTTTGCATTGCAGCAATGGCCTGAGGGTAGAGGGCACCTGATGGGTCCTGTACAGGCAAGCAGGGCAGGTTCTCCTTCATACTTTTTCCCATTTTAGACAGACATCACGAGTCTCCCAAAAAAACCCGGGCACTGCTGCCACTCTCTGAATACCTTTATGTCAGGCCAGAACTGCTTGTAACTATGCACAGCCTCACTGCTGAGAAGAAATACAAGCAACTAAGTATAAGAAAAACTTATGTCCATAGAGGATATTTACTAAAACTACTTGCAGGTTGCACAAGCTTAACTCTGCAAGAAGGCTACAGCTAGCACAGCAAAATATATAAACATATTATATAGCCATAAGACTTAATAAATATCCATCTGTCTAGCATCATAACCATGACTATGCTTAATCAGGAATCAAAGCGTTCACTGAAGTGATGGTGACTCCATTAGGATCTTTTTACCAGACATGTGCCTTTCATTTAGAGTTGGGTATGTTATAAAACATGTTGTGCATTAATGTGTGGGTGCAACAATGAATGCATGCTGTTGTAACTTGCCTTGGGTCTTGCAGTCTATTTCTGTATTTAGCTCAATGCCGCTTTGTAGGAGAACAGGGATGAATCATGGGAAGGTCTCAGAGAGTTCATTTATTGCAGTAATAGGGATTGAAATCCCCAGCTGAGTGAAATGTATTAGTGTAATTTAAACTGTGCAAAAATCATGTAACAATCATGACAGGAACACTAGCTACTAGAAACTGCCTTGGCAGTTACTATACTAGGGGGTCATTTTGCCAATTAAGTCACAAAAAGGCAAGCTTAAACAGCTCAGAAACACTTGACCAGGAGTTGAGGGGTAAAACAACAAAATGTCCACTTCTTACTTTTATTTCGAAAGATATTTGTTTGGAAGCATCTTTTGTCTGTCAGGGCTGGCAGCTGGCATGTGTTTTTTTTTTTTTGTAAGATGGCTTATCATGGAAAACCACCAGGTCTTCCTTCACTTTGTCACAAACCTATCATAAAATGAAGCAGAGAATTCATACACTTGTCAAAACAGGCAGTTATGATGTCAGGACTCACAGCGGATGCCATAGATCATGAGCGGGTCCAGCTGCTTCTTGCCATGTTTGCCCTGCCCAGAGAGGTTTGACATAGCCTGGACCTCCCTATGGAACAGGTAGTCCAGTAGTGTCAGCGCCATTTTCTCTGCTGTGCGGCAGTTTGTACTGATATGAAGCATATCTGCTGGAGAGACTGGGCAACGCACTCGCATCTCTGGGTTGTTATCATCTCCCAACCAGGTGCCCTCTGGGTAATCATCTGGGGAACAAAGGAGGAAGAAACAGGTCTTTGAACACAAATAAACAGCAAATGTGTAGTCTGTTAATAACACTGAGATCTACCACGCCTTCCTTCACTGAAGGAAAGCAAAATATATCCACTCTAGAAAAATACTGAATCACAGATTGACAAATACTACACAGGTACTGTACACTCACTGAGGCCCGTCATGTAATACAATAGCACACCCATGTGGCAGTAAAGAAGAATTAGGTGAATAGTGAATATTAAATTATTTTTAAAGACATTAAAACATAAAATATGTGGTCTGGCAGTTGACTCACAGCGTATGTTAGCTGTTACGCCCACCACACAAACAAAGCATGAGCACACTGCTCTGGTCACCACATGGTACCGCCCTAGCTAATGCTGAAAAACAGATTTTTCATAGTAAGCCACAGCTAAAAATAAACAAATGATAATTTGCATTTGAAGATAACCAAGAGCTTCCCACATCCACTGAAAATAACCCAACTAACAACCACAGCAAATACAACAACTTCATTTAGGTTTAAACAATTAGAATTTAACTTGTCTTTCTCAGGCTTAGCTAGAACCATGAACGGTCATTTGGAGCATTTCTCAGCAGTCTGAGGCAGAACCACAGGACAAAGGGAAGCATCTTATTGTTGAAGTAACAGAATTGTTTCTTTTTACTCCCTGGAGAGATTTGGCCCAAAGGTCAGTAATCATTCACTCTCGTATACACAGGTTTAAAATCAGTGAGGTGGTCCTTGATTCAAGCTTGACTTCAGCATAGCCAATATGTTCATTTCTATACACTAACAACTAAAAGGAAACATGAGAAATAACACACAGATACTGTATGTACTGTATGTGTGTTTGGGTTTCTATAACAATAGCATTGAGCCATACCTTCTGAATTCAGTGTGATGAGCGTGATGTTTTGGCCATTTTGTGCATTGCTGGACTGGCCACCATTGGAAACAGAATCACTAGCCTCTGAGCCACTTTCCTGTTCTTCTTGACTCTCCTCAGGGCCAGGCACCTTTACCAGAATTGTGTTCTGTCGCCTCCTGGTCACTGTGCTGAAAAGCCACCCAGATATACTGTTTATACAGAATCACTAAGTCAAACATACATAAAAATCACAGCAGTGACCACCTAACAGTATTTCTGACTAGACTAGGCATACAGTGTCAATGTGAGTGACTCACTTGCTGAGTAGGTTCTCCAAGGGGGTGTCTTCTTGGGTAGTCCCCTTCGGGTGTTCCCTGCTCACTATCACATTTGTTTGTGGAACAACACTGAAGAAGAAGTTGAAAAGACACTGAGGTATGCATGCTTTATACAGTCTAAACTAAGTTTAAGTATCGTAGTTCTGGCACCAGTAAACACAATACAGCATTGAAAAATAATGGAAAGGACAGTTCCTCAGCATTATAAAATACTAAACCTACTTTGGTCTGACTGTTTTCATTAATCTCCACTCATGGACAGAATGTCTAATTAGTGTGCAAAATGTGTGGCAAGCAGCTGTAGCTTACCATCGCACTTTGTTCCAGGTTTGAGTGGCCCCCTGAGGCGAACCTGCAACCATGGGAACTTGGATGGGACTCTTGGCACAGGGCACCATGTTGTCAAGTTTGCGCCCAAGGGCTTTGCATGTCGCATCCAAAGCCTGTAACTTGGACTCAATGCCCTCCAGTCGATGTGTGATTGATGCAGTGAATGAAACCAGCAGGTTCTGGGAAGACAGAAAATAAGATCTTGTATGTGTAATGTATGTCCAAAATCCCCCATTTTTATTTTTATTCAGTAATTGAGCCCATTGTACAGAGCTTGTACCTTAATAAAAGATATGTCTTGGTTGCTGTTGTTCTCTTGACTGTTGCTTAATTTCCTCTTCTTCTTGTGAGGCCTTTCTTCATCGTCAGCATTGTCCAGCATGTCTGGCATAAATCAAATGCAGAGACTTGCTCAAAACAACACACTACAGTCTTCTTGGTAGATTTCACTAAGTTCATACTGAAGTTATGTCAAAGTAACCACTTAAAGTAAGTGAAAATTAAATCATCTATTACATTAAATTTGTAAAAATGTCAGAAATAATACCTGTACGGTCATCCTGGTTAAAATCCTCCACTGTTATTTGCACAATTTCATCCAACTCTTCAGACATTGCTTGCAACTGAAATAATATAAAACTGGTTAACTAAACAAGACAGCAAAATACTTTACCGACACTTGATATCTTCTAGTTGCATTACTGGAATTAACTGACTTCTTTTACAAATAAATGATCTCAAACTTCAAATACCACATATCAAGTTTTTCATTCAGAAATAAGTTACTTCTGACCTAGAAACCACCTGATCAAGAAAAAATAAGATCTATCAAACTCATAAGCATCACATTCATGTAAAAATGACCAATTTACCAAATTCACTAATACATCGCAAGGTGGTACAACTTCCTATAAAAAAAGTAACAGTCAAAGCCATGTATGAGTGGGTGCACAACAAATGATTAGCTAAAGATTTTTGAGGCCGATACTGAGTGTTATTTGAGAGTTTAAAAATGGTATATCAGCTTTTTTCCTACATAAACACCCAATGGAACAACTCACCATAAACAATATTGATTTAGTTGACTCCAATTTTTTTATTAATTTTTCAAGATACATATTAATCCAGACATTTTACTGTTTATAAATCAACTTGCAACCTCTAGTGGACAGGCTCTGTAATGGTGACACCGTTTCTAAATGTCTTTACAACTACTTTGTAATCCCTGTACTGCAATTACAGTTACTTGTCTAGCTGTAGTTTCAATGTGATTATCAGTGTCGGACTATTAGATACACTTGTCTTTTGATCAGTATAGCCCTCAGAGGCTGTGTAACAGCTCATAATTTATTCACATTAGGCACTTTTTACGCTTCAAGTCACTTTCCTTTATTTTACTCATATATACTGTATAGTGATTGTGTACTGAAAGCTGAGAGCAGCCTAAATATTGAAAACCACACAGCAGTGTGTTGTGTAGACCATGATGGAGGAGGATTTTGTTACACAGCTTGCATAAGGGTGTGAGAAACAGTTTAACTACAAATTATTTTTGGTATTGGTTATATTTGATGATCAGTTTCTTGGTGATAAGAAAGCCTTCCCAGTCATCCTTCTGAACCTGCATTCCACTTCAGAATCACCATAGACCTAAGAAGGCACCTTCTGAACTAAATATTATTACATAAACCATTGTGTGAACATACATAAATATTTTTTTGTCTTTCTGACTTATTACATAAACCATTGTGTGAACATATATAAATATTTTTTGTCTTTCTGACATGTATGTGTGTATGTTTAATACCATATATTAAACCTCAATGCAGTGTGTGATATTTCATTGGGCTGCTTTTTATTAGTAGCTTTGTTCATTTCACTTGCCTGAAAAACTGCATTTTGCAGTATTTTAGTCTTATCTGTTATTATAAAGGTATGACTGCCAAATGAATTGCATCTTTTTTGACATAACACTGCTGTTTTACTTTTCTCCATACAGTTTGTATCTATGCTATTCGGGAACTGCATGCAGCACTAATGCAGCAGTAAAACTGCTTTTCTGTCCCTTGCTGGTATTCCATTTGTCTGCACTTTGGATGATGTTACTATTTGTAAGATTGTAACATTTGGTTACAATCATGTATTCTTCATTACTGTGTGCTAATTGTACTGACATCTACAAATAAAGTGGAACATAAGCCGGAGCAGATATTTTCTGCGTAGAAAGTGTATGCTAATTTATTTTCTAATTGCTATGCATTTGAATCTATGAACGAGCTTTCCTCTGAATTAATTTACCTCTTTAGGCATGTAACACTGATATAAAAGAAGAGTGTACATTATAGCTTATAAATAAAAACAGAGGAGGTAGCATTCAAAGGACAGTGTAAAAATATCCACCCATGACTGAATTTTCATTAAGATTTCATTATGATAGATGCAAAGACAATCATCTAATGTACTCACCCTGACAAATGATTCATTTACATGTAAACAAGGAATGCACTGTAATCATTTATTGTCATGACCTGTTACAGTGGCCACAGAACTAAGATCAGGCACAAGAAGTGACAGTGAGGTGCGTTTGGACAGAAACGTATCCAGAGAAATATGCCAGCCATCTCTGGGATCACTTTATTTTGTTTTTCATAAATGGGCAAATTTCAATCCCATATAAATAAAAACGGATAATTTACTGATCAAAATAAAAAGCGTTAAAGAACAGCAGCGCTGAGAAATTAACTGCCTTGAACCTGCAAAAAAAGCATTAATATTGTATTTACAAAGTTAGATGAGAACTATTAGGTGGTGCTAGCACTGGCAGTAAGGAGAAAATGGGCAAAATGCAGCTTTTGTTTTGGCAAACCCCGCTTCTCTAGATTGCTACCCCCTAGGTTTCTACAACCTGAAAACATCACAGAACGCTGGTCAAGCCGCGCTATCCTAAAATTGTATTGGTATTCCATAGCTAACTAGCGTAAAAGCTAGCTAAGCAGCTAACGTTAAATGGGCGGAGGTCTCTTGGTGTGCTGTTAAAAGCAAAAGAAAAAAAAAAGAAAGAAACCTGTAAAAGTTGATGTTTTGCCTGATTAACCGCGCACTTGTGTAATTTCTATTCCTACTTACCATTATTTCTCACTGGCATGAGCTTACTAACCTGAGCAAAATAATTCATAGCAACTAGTTAGCTAGTGTTAGCTGACGCTACAAGACCAGATTCGCAAGCCTGCGTACTAAAGCTGAAGCAACGTAAAGCAGTCCCTAGCGTGGTGGTTAGCATGCTAGTTGGGCCTAAAGGCCGCCGAATTGTCATGAAAGAATCGTAAACTGCTGAAAGAAATAACTATTAAATATCACTTTTGATTAAACGTTTTTGTCCCGAATGCTGGCACACAGCACACTCACACACGAAGAAAGGGTTATATTACCGTGTGAACGATGAATTCTCGTGTTGTTTGTAGGGATTTCGATAACGGCGTCGTTCCTCGCGAGAGATGAACCCTTTCCTTCCTGTGTTTTTCTCATAGAGGGTTGTTCACTCACTACGGAGAGCTCAGTCACAGTTGAATGCAGTCAGCTAACGACCGTACTAAATTAGAAACGACACGCTAACACAAACAGCAGCGAGTTTAACATCAGCTACTGTAACGTTATTCTACATCTCAGTCCATTTTAACAGGAGGGGACTGTAATACTAAGATGGCTTTCGATATTTAGCTAATTGTTTCATATTAATCATGTAAATTGGCTTTGACGAAAATATCGTGCTGATTTGATTATCCGGACAGGATCGCTAAAAATGTTATATCAGTAAAAGAACAAATGTGTACTCTCCCTAAGTGGTTATTTTAATATACGTATTAAGATAGCCGTTAATTCTGAATGTGCCTTAGAAGACATCAATTTGTTACTGCCACTGCCCCAAATATTACTTTAATCCATAGGCTGTATATACATTACACACCCTATCATTACATGTTAGCAGATATAGTTGGCTAGCTGTTATCAGCTGTGACGAGTTTACGCAGCACTGTATATTGTAGAGGACAAATTTTTATGTTTGTCTGTCCAGTAGTTGGGTCACAAGAAAGATCACAAGTATTTGATAAAATATGTAGAGAAAAGTAACGAGCCAGCCAGGAGTCGAACCTAGAATCTTCTGATCCGTAGTCAGACGCGTTATCCATTGCGCCACTGGCCCATCACGCTATTGTTATATCCGTTACTCTATTAAAATATTTGTAAGGATATTGTAGGGATACGGGTGTAGGTGAGTTTACAGGAATAATCTTTCATTGTGGCTGTTAATGTTATAAACTATAGTAAATATAAATTCAGTATTAATTTAAAAGTCAAATCAATCAAATTATCCCGATCTGTGCTTTGGGAGATGTATAATATTAGCTGCAAAAAATGTAGGCTACCTTTAATTTGGTTAAAATGACAATAGGCTACAATAATCCATCCATTTTCCAAACGGGGTCACGGTGCTACAATAATCAGTAATATAATTCATCGTAGAAGCGCTTTGAATGTGCATCAGTGTAAGCGCTGTATAAGACCATTTTCACTTGGTTAAGAAGACAATAGCCTACTGGAGCCTAATTGTGCAAATCAGTAATATCATTCGTCGTAGAATATGGACAAACTAGTCCTATTTCACATTTTCAGGATTACTGAAACCCTTTAAAGGTAAATGACCTTGTAGCCAGTAGAACAGGTAAAACCGAGGGGGCGGGGCGCTGTCACATCATATCTTGCAGGTGGGCTAATATAGTCAGACGCGCTACGTCTAAGTTATAAAGGGAAAGCTTCAGAGGAGGCGAAATATTGGCTTTGAACAACCCGGAGTGTCGCCAAACAACATGAAGTTCTGTGCAAAGCCAGCCTTATTCCCGCAGCTGGCGTCTGTTTTATTTCTCTGTGTAGCTGCAGACCTACATGGTAAGCAGAGGAAAGCTCATTTCTTTTCACAATACGTCGAATGTACCTCTGAATCCGTTGTTTACTCCGTCTTAATCGAAGTTGCTTCGTTCCTTTACTGACGATCCATTGTGTGCAAAGGTCACAGTTACATTAGGTTATATCCAAAATCAGACTCAGAGTTTTGGTTGAGGAAATACCTTCTTCCGTGTGTTATACAGTTATCAGAACGGAGCGTTGCTTCGTTCTCTTAAAGTACTAACATTAGATGTTAAAACACAGCTTTGCGGTAGAGTCACTGGGGCAAGCAGTTTATTTCAGATACCCAGTGCCATTTTAGTCGGAAATAGTTTTAATAGACTCACAATATATTACAGACATTGTTTGCATTGCACAACTGCCCTGAGTGGAACAAAGTTGAATCGGGCTGTGGTTGTGCAATAGGATCAGCAAAGCCAGTTTGAATAGGTAAATGAGTGTTTAAATTGATCCACCAAAAGGGCACACACACGGGCCAGGCTACATGTAGTGCTGCTGTGGGTCGGGCGGTACCATGGTTCATTTCCTGTGTGACAGGTTGGCTGTTCTCTATCTATCTAATCTATCTATCTATCTAATCTATCTATCTATCATGGGTTGATGCATAAACATTTGATTGATAATCAATGTTTAATCAGGTGTTAAAGTAATTTTGTATTCAAAATATAGTGATCTATGTTTAAACTTCAATGCACAGACAGTTTTTGTGTAACAGTATGCAATTCTGATGGATTAGTTGGATGCGATGATGGGGTTCTTTGTATTTTGATCAGATGTGAGATTCTTGTATTTTTATTAGCCATTAGAATTATTTATTCTTGAGAAAAGAGAAGTTGATAATGTTGAATCACAGTGGGGTGGACGCCACGCCCAGTGTACTGAGCTTTGATGGTAAAAGATATGTAATAGCTATTGCAATGTGTGTGTTTCAAGTACATTTGATTATTCATTAAGTTTATAAAACTCTGCTCACAAATAGTGAAGGTTTTAATATGTTCTGATCCTAATTATTTTGTAGTAACATAACCAGATGCTGCATATTTGGAGGAATCACATATTTTGTATTTTATACTTAGATGCTTAGCTATACACATTAGTTTTCCCTGGGAACGTGAATGCATGACTTGGGAACTTAAATCGTGATTCTATGTTCTCATGTCTTGACAGCAACTGAAGTCCACACAAAGCTTGGCAGTCTGAGAGGGACGTATGTGAGTGTAAAGGGGAAGGAGGCTGGGGTCCATGCCTACCTGGGTGTCCCATTTGCCAAGCCTCCTGTAGGGCCTGCTCTGAGATTTGCTGCACCTCAACCTGTAGAGGGATGGGAAGGAGTGAAAGACGCCACTCAGCAGCCACCCATGTAAGACATCCTTGGGCTCCAGTTGTTACGCACCTTACCACATTAAAGGAATCATGTCCAGTACTTGTTAATAATATGTTCTCGTTTTCAGGTGCGTGCAAGATAGAGAGCAATTTTTGGATCTGATTGATACCCTCGGTATGACGTTGGCACATATTCCAGACATTTCAGAAGACTGTCTTTATCTCAACATTTACACTCCTACAAGCAGAGCTCATGATGCCAAGCTCCCAGTAAGACCCCTTTGCTGCAGGTTTGAGGTGATGCTGCTCAGTTACTAAGGTTCAGCACAGGAAAGGCTTGGACTTTGTTCCTGGACAAGATGGTTTGATTGCTTTTAAAGAATCTATAATGGAAATATAAAAGATGTTTATTTATTCAGAAATACCCAGTTCAGTTTCAGGATTTAGTCAGGTTAAAGTAGTGAGGTGAGCTCAGTTATACTAAAGTAAAAATGTCCTTTATGCTTTGTGGAAAATTGGTCTGTCTTGACCTTACCAGGTCATGGTGTGGATCCACGGTGGAGGGTTTACTATGGGATCAGCTTCAATGTATGATGGCTCCGCCCTGGCTGCTTACCAGGAGGTGGTTGTTGTTTTAATACAGTACCGGCTGGGGCTGCTGGGCTTTCTCAGGTAAAATGACTTGCTAAACACAGTTTGAATGACTATACTATGACCATGTTCTACTTTAAATCTTTCTGATCAGTACATGTGAAAAACTCAGTTGGGTCACCTTTACCAGCTGGTGTAAATGGAGCCTGGTAGAATATGACTGTATGTTCTATCCAGTACTGGAGATGAGCACATGTCAGGCAACTTTGGAATGCTGGACCAGGTAGAAGCTCTGAGGTGGATCCAGCAGCACATTCATAACTTTGGGGGAGACCCAGATTTAGTTACCATATTTGGGGAGTCTGCTGGTGGAGTGAGTGTGTCTCTCCTGGTAAGGATCAGCAACTATTACATTGTTATATCACTGCAAAGTCACTACTGTCCACAGAACCTTGACTATTTTCTGTTGCTTGAATCAACAGCTTCTGTCACCGTTGTCTGATGGACTCTTTCATCATGCCATTGCTGAGAGTGGCACTGCTGCAATGGATATACTATTTTCAAAGGAGCTTCTACCACTGATGCAGGTTAATTATTATTGTACTTATTTTGTGTTTAAATGTTTTTCAGTTCACAGTGCTGAGAATATCACAACACAAAATCTTTATTTTTCTAAATTGTTGACATGGATCCCTCATATCTGTCTTCAGGTGGTAGCAAATGCATCTGGCTGTGGCCTTGAAAGCACAGAGATGTTCACTAAGAAATACATACACAAGCTCACTTCAACCCTTGTATATATTACATAAAGGAGCCATACGAATTGTGCATATGATGTGGTACAGGGATCACACCAATGGAGCTTTCATACGGTCTACATTGTTAAAATGTTTTAATTTAGTGGGATATAAGACTGCTGTGTTTATGTATAAAGCCAGGAACAATTTATTACCTGGTGGAATTCAAAAAATATTTATTGAAAGGAAAGTATGAGTCTATGAAAGTTATGTCTAAAAATTTAAATACAGCTGTGTCTTCCTTAGTTTTTTGCTCCTCAAAACTAGACAGAAGGATTGAATCGGGAGGG